>NC_061114.1:40016783-40094900 GCF_002878395.1 Capsicum annuum
TATTGGGACGTTGTCCATGATGGCAATATTAGTTGGACTCCAAGTGAGTGATTTATCCTTGTAAAAGACATACCCGTAGTCTATGGATATTTAGATGTTTATAATTATATTGTTTGGATAATAGTGATTGCATTGGTTTAATTCAGTACATTCATGCTCACTAAATTGTACAATTCCAACTAAAAATATGGTTTTACTACTACTTTCCAAAAAAAGGGACTTATTCCCACTTTTCACTTTTAAAAATAATTCTTTCATATCAGGAATCATACCACCTTTATGGATGATTTATGACCTTTCAAGACTAAAAATGATATTTTAGAGATTTGACCGAGATAAATTCTGCTCCACATTATTACCACTTCTATTTACTTTGGTCGAGAGAGATTTTGATCCTTTCTACTCTTGATACTAATTTATTCTAAAATTTGATATCGGGAAATAGATATATACACTTTCACTCTTTTAGTCACGGTTCTACTCCATATATTATATATATATATCCGATATTAGATGGAGTAGATTAATGATGATGATGATGATGATGATTGGAAATACTATATCAGGACCATATCGGTGTATATGGGTACTCCCGAACCTCCTAGAGGCCCCTTCATCAGTGAGCCATCGTGCCAAAGAAGAGAGATCATTATAGGTCCTACTTTTATAGGTCCTCGAGCAGGAAGAGGTGTATACACTAGGTTACTTTATGTAACTTGGATTGATGATGGTATTATGGATTTTCTTTACATTCATTCTTACTTGTGCATTGCCTATCACTAGTATATTGTTTGGTCCCTAAATTTATCAACCGTATGGGGGTTGTATAGGTATAGGTTATGGGTGCTATTTGTTATGTGTTGTGTGTTGATTGAGCCTTTTGGGTTGTGGGGCTAGTTGGTTACTTGTTGTTATTGTTGTTAGTTTGTGGCAGGTTGATTATGGGACTGATAGCGAGATTTGAGTTATGATTCTAGCTCTTTTCTCTTATAGTTATTTTATTATAGAATTATCTTATATTAAAACATTTAGATTAAGGACCTTGATTGTACCAACATTAATTCCTATTTGATTAGGATGCCTTGAGTTGCTAGATTGACCAACTGAGGTTGTACCTTTAGGTTATTCTTGTATACCTCCATGTACATACATATATCTAGCTATGATATCGCTAAATATCCCTCTTTTTCCTTATTTATTCGTATTAAATATATATTCTTTGGCCTTGTAAACTACTACATATCCTTCTTCTTCCCTTTATTTTGATATTGGATAGTGGTATACGATATAGTGCTTTAGTTCCTGAATAGGACTACAACAGGGTAGCTTATGCTTATTACCTCCCTAGTCTTACTATGTTAGCTTCCTAGATATTTGGTTGTAGTTTACATTTTTGCTTGTATGTTAGCTATATTTGCATTATCTTTGGAGCTCAGTCAACAGTTGCCTACTGAGTACCACGTGTGTGATACTCATACTACACTTTTACAGCTTGCAGATCATAATACAGGTTCTCACTGTTGTTGTGTGTTTTTTATGGAGCAGTTATGGATCTGAGATTAATAATAAGCTCCTATATATTCATTTAGTTATTTATGTTGTATTTTTTATATTAAAAGCTCTTGTACTAATTCCACTAGGTTTTGGGACTGTCTTATATGTATTAATCTTTTATTGTATTTATTCTGGTATCTTCATTTATTTTTCTTAGTAGTTCATTGCTAGAAATTTCAAAATATGGGTTGGATTACCTATTTGTAGGTTATAGTAGTGCCATCATGACCCGAGAAATTGGGTTGTGATAAATTATTATCAGTGCCTAGGTTACTAGTGTGTTGGTACAAAAGCTTAGTGTCTAGTAAGTCCTGCGGATTGGTGTGGAGACGTCTATAACCTATCTTTAGGAGGCTACAGGGCATTCTTAGAAAATTTTGTTCTTTTCTACTTTTCGTGTATTCTTATTTCTTTGAGCCTCAAGTATATTCTTTGACTCTATTCTTTCCTGAATGGATGATACGAGGTTGTTGATAAATGCGGATAGAACTTCAGTATGCTTTACTAAATTTATAGTGCAACATTGGACTAGGGAGTCAGAGATTGACATAAAATATTATTCAATATGAATATAGTTTTTGGGACTGGCCTATACTCTAGTAGAGTTTGTGACTGCTTCATCTTTTTGAGATTTAGCATTGGGATTTCTAAGATTTCTTATGGATATATCATAGTTGGAGATGACATCTAGTTCATCAAGTAGTTGTCATACCAGAACTGGGTTTATTGGTGTGTAGCAGGGTTCCTTTTGAGTTTTAAAGTATGAGATAGGGTTTCTTAAGTAGGTGTAATACCCCACAAAGTTCTCTTCTAGTCTGAACCTTAGAGCATATCCAGCAAAGCGGAAAAATCTGAGTTTAAAAGTTTCATAAGTATCTTCCCAAGTATGAAACACTTTGAATCATGTGTAATTTCCCTAATTTATACTTTTAGTCATGTAGAGAATTGAACAAGCTTTCCATCGATATGAATTTTATCAAAATCCGACATCAAACGAAGAAGTTATGGTTGTTTTACTGAGCATTATCAAAATCGCAGCTCTGATGGTCGATCTAACCGACCGCCAAGTCCTTGGTAGACCGTCAAGTGTCCCGTCAGACCAAGGCAGTGGATTTCTTTTTCTGTCATCTGTGACGTCCAAAGTGGTGGATCATCAAAAAGTTGACGGACTATCAAGAGGCTCGTCAGATCGAGGCAGAATGTCCCATTCCTAGACCCCGAGTGATGGATGATCTGGTGGACCATTATATTTTTGACGGACCATCACTTCGACCATAACTCTGAGAAAGAACATCCCAATTTTGGCACTTTAGTAATGGACGGCTTGGTGGACCGTCAGTCTCTCTGATGGACCGTCACAGACCCCGATCGGAATTTTCTAGACAAATTTTAAAGGGGCATTTTGGTGTTTTCCACATCCTCCGCCAACTCTATAAATATCGGTCCAAGGGCCTTCAACTTTATTTTTCTCTCTTCCACCCAAAAACTAGGGTTTAAAAAATCACAATACTCTCTTCTCCTTTCATAAAATTCAAGAGAGATCAAGAATGATCTAGAGAAATCAAGAACTCCTTTCAAGAGCCTTCAAGAAAAGAAATTCCCAGGTATGTAGATGTTGATTCTTGGGTCCCTTTCATCCAAAAAGCTCAAGTAACTTTTTTTTAAACTTAAGTATTTTATGCTTTGTGATATTCCATGATTTGTATGAGTTGAAGTTGATGTTGCTTGTGTTGTTGAGTTTGGATTCATGATTGTTTGCAAGATTTATGGTCTTTGACCCTAGTATGTGGAATTTGTGTGATGTTGTGATGAGACCTTTTAAAGTTGGTGTGTATGTGAGGTGTTCATGACATTAGGGTGTAAAGAAGGTTGAATAAGCGGAGTATGCACCCCATAGGTTGGATGAAAGGCTAAGGTGAAGCGTAGAGGGGCATTATAGTATGTTAAATGGGAAACCCAAAGTTGTGGGCTATTCCATGCGCACCTAGTGTTTGATAAAATGCCTTAGTGAGCAGAATGAGCCATAATAATAATATGGAATCCCCGAGTAGGTGTAGAACCGAACATATCTAGTGGTTGTCAAAAGACCGTAGTGAGTAAGTTGAGACAAAATAGCGGTAAATCTCCCAAGTGAGTGCTCTTTGATTTATTTTAAGTTTTGATACATTCTAAGTGGTTAGCAGGAGAGTAATGATATGATAGTATGAATTTTTACCAAAATCTCATAATATCTAGACATATGTCGAGACCGATATAGGTGTGAAGTACTTGATGCAAGACTTCGTTAAATGGGGTATAATTTAATAGCATGTATTCCTCAAGATAGTTTGCGATGATGAATCGATATTTATGACCCCCTAAATGTTGGGAGCGATCCTTTGGTAATCATGGTGGTGAATAGAGGTTTATATTTCTTAAATGATAGATACGATGTCGTAAGGTTTGCGAGGGGGAAAGTATGTTATAATTCATAAACACTTAGAGTGACCCCTTGGTAGTTGTGATGATGAGTAGACATTTGTGAATCCTTGAAGGCTTGAGGTGATGTTCTAATGACTGTGAAATTGAATATATGGCATGATTTCTGAGTTTCTTGTGAATATGGCTGAATGATGGTAATGATGCATAAATGCTTGTGATGATTAAATGAATGATGATGCTTTACTTCTATGTTATCGAGTCTTGGGGGTATTTATACCCGAAAATAGAGCTGTTATCTAGAGCCCGTGTCAGTTTCTTGATTATTCCAACTGAGCCATGATTTTCAGAACTCAGTGGACTATAGAACTCTGTATCCTCATACAAGTGCAAAGCATAATAAAACTCAGTAATCTCAGTTATCTCTGTAATCTCTATATCACTAGTAATCTAGTCTCAGACCTTCACTCAGCCTAGTCCTAATGGAACTTAAGTGATTCAATTCTAATCTCAGAAATGATTCAAATAATCTAATCAAGCTATGTATCGTCAGTCAGATACCGTGATTCGATATTGTTTCTGTCAGATACGGAACCAATTGATCCCAGCGTATTTCAGCCAGATCATTTGAGAAACATAATCACGTAAACAGATTCAGCTTTATTGTTTTCATTCTAAGGGTTCAGTGAGAGTCTTTCAGTTGGGAGTAAAAACTAGCACCAAGCGAGGGAAGGGATGGCGATTTTTCCCGTCAGAGAGAGAGAGGCCGGAGTCGTTAGTATCAATCCCTAAACTCCAGAACTGCATAGCCAGCGCAGGATACAGGAGTCCCCATTAGTTGAGAGTGTCACCGTCATAGAGGTTGACTATTATATGGCCTTAGGTCGACTTCCTGTTACCCGTGGCCGGTATTGATGCCCTTTCAGCTGGGGTTACAGGTTGTACCCCACATGTGGTATGTCGGGGTATGTCGGTTAAGTGACTACTTCCCATAGTTGCAGTTTCAGTATCAATCTTTAGAAGTTAAGACCGTGTGGTACAGTCGTCTATCTCAATAAGGAACTCAGATAGTTCTATTAATTCATGGACCATCCCATCAGGTAAGCTTGGCCTTATATATGGATACTTAATATCATATTTAAAGATCTCCCATCAGAGAGTCTTGATCTAAGTCTTAGAATATGTTGAATATTCTTATTATCATATTTAAAGATCTTCTGTCAGATAGGATTGGTCTCCTTATCATAATTTGTTGAGTATTTTTGTTGTCAGATTCAGATATAATCCTATTTTTTAGCATTGATAAAGCTTCTGAAGTTATCTGTTAGAAATGTTGAATCTCTAATTCTATCAGTTGAAAGCGGTAAGCTCATAACTCAGTCTTTGATATAAGTATACTCAGATCCTCACTTATCAGCAGCAGATGAGTCAGTAGTTCAGTATCTCAGTGATGGTAGTGAGTTTAGCTCGCAGTAAAGCAGTACCCAAGGTCAAGTCTCTAGAGTTGTGATGATTATGAGTATGATTTATGCATTCTTGTATGTGTGGTTGTTTTCATGCAGTATTCTCATAATCATTTAGGTTATCATATTTTGCATGCATGAGCCCTCGCATTTAGCCTTACCCCATCTACATACTCGGTATATTTTGTGCTGACGCATTTGTGCTATGGTGTCTCATTTGAAACCATAGGTTTAGAGGCACATGACCCAGAGTATCACAGTCACAGTCAACAGCAGTAGCAGTGAGTCTTCTTCTTTTGAGGATGAGTTTCAGTTTTCTATTATTGTAATTAAAATTTTATTTACTTTCAGTTGATGGAGTTAGTTGGGGACTTATCCCATCAACTCCACAGTTCAGTCGGATTAGAGGCTTTTCAGACGGATGTATTATATAGTATTCAGTTTTACATTTTGAGTATTTATAGATATGTTGAACCTTATGGCCAGTTTCTGCATTTATTCTAGATATTATGCAGTGTATAGGTACAGATATCAGTAAAGGGTTAGCTTGTGGTCCTTTGGGGTCACAAGCACCGTGTGACATCTTGGGATGGGATCTCGGGGCGTTACAATAGGCCAAACATATTCTTATGCTACATCTTATAGAGCCTAAGGTGGTACGGGTTATCAGAATACTAGCTTTGCCACTTCATTTGGTGTTGGAGCATTTGATAGTAGTTGGGTCTTCTTTCTCTCAGGTTGTTGATCATACTAGGGTCATAGAAGGATCATTATTTAGACTTATAAAGGTGGCAATAAGCATCCATGTCATTAGTATAATGATATTGGTAAGCCATCTGGGAGTGATGACTATCCCAGTAGAGATCAACTTTGCTTGCAGCCTATAAGTTCTACGTAGGTAGCATTTTAGACCATAGGTGGCTCTAAGATCTGTCGTGGTGATCACAGTGGGCAAAGTTCTCTAGGTTGTGATGAGTAGTGGGTGAATTACCTCAATGTAATTCCCCAGGTTTTAGACTCTAAAAATTGTTAAATTTTACACCCGCAACCCATGTAAGGACTCTAGTGACGAGCCGTACCCAATCGTTACAAGTCAAAAGGCTCTATTTGTAGTCCAACTAGTAGGATGGGCTAGTGTTTCTATTTGGTTCATGACTTGGACCCCACGAGTGTAGGGTGAGATCACGAGTGATAGTATGGGACTTCTGACCAAACCAGTGTGAAAGCCCAGGGTTATGCTCAGGATACAAGTCCAGGGGGACAACCGTAACTAGTCACTATGAGTCATTACTTGACCCATAGTGATAGGGCGCTATATTTTTTGCCTATTTTCATTAAGGAAATTATGGTATTTAAGTTCCATCCCATTACCTTTACATGACTTAAAACACCCTAAGGGTCCCTATTTCCATTAGTTAGCATAACATAAACATTACTTCTCCTCTCTAAATTCCCAATCAAGAACAAGTTAGTGTTTTAAGGGATTAAGCACCTAAGGATCAAATTAGTGGTTTTATCTCCCAATTTCTTGGGGTCTTCAGGCATGTATCTCTTCCATAACTTATTTTTTTTCATAAAGGCATGTGTTTAATCACTGTTCATGTGATTTTAAATTATGAGTTTGGAATGATGGGTTGAGGTAATCAAATGGTTGTTACTTGGTTGGTTTCCCTATGGTTTTGAAATTATTATTCATACTTTAACTTGTGGTTTTTGAACTAATTGGATACATGGTCAAGGTTAATGGGATGAGGGTCATGGATTTGCCCAAAATTATGGTTTTTGTTTTGGAATTGGTATTAACCTCAACCCACTTGATTAATTGGTTTTGAAATATGGACAATTACATGGTTTTGCTTACTTTACTAAACTATTGCATTGCATTAATGGCTAAATGAATAAAAATGGTTTTAGAAGGCCTTGGTGGCCATGGTTTGGTTTTAAATGATTTTTAAAGGCCTTAGTGGACATGGATTGGTTTCTAAATTGGAACTTTGGAGTCTATTTGGATAATTGGTTTGGAATGGCACAATGGAATTGGATTGCAAGCATAATTAATTTGGTATGAAGTTACCAATGATAGTTCCTAATTAAAAGACTCCTTGGTTAATGGATAAGAATGTGTAGATGGTATTAATTTGGTCTTAAAGGGGGTTGTCTAGCTCTCCGTGGAAGTTGGAGGTCTCGGGGAGACCGATACTGGAAACCACATTTGCCTGCGTACGGGTCTTAGTGACCATGTGCATAGTTCACACATTATATATATATATATATATATTGGAATAGTTTGAGCCTCAATGGTTTTGGCTCTTCTTTGAATTTTCTTGGTTCGTCTGGCTAACACGTACTGGGGACCTTTCAGCAGGGGGAGCTGAACCCATATAGCCCGTGGATGCCCTAAGGACCATTAGAGTAACACAACCCAGGTTAATGATTTTTAAATCTCATGCTAAACCTTGTACCCCATCCCAGCATCTTATACATATATGTATATGAATGTGTGAATATGATTTTTGACTAATTTGATTATGGCATTATTTTATCCCTTCCCTGATTTATATGCTAGCGCTCACCCCGCTAACCATCCCCAGATGCTACATCATTTCATGATGTAGAGTTCTAGGGGATTTTTTTAGTAAACCTTGTGTAGAGTTAGATGGTTCAGGTTCATTTGTTAGCTTGTGTTGAAGTGGTGAGCCTCTATCTTCCGTGAGGTCGGACATTTCACTACTTTCTTTATGAGTATTTAAATTCCATCGGTTTCTTTTTGCATTTTAGATTCCTTTTATGGCCATGGTCGGGGGCATGTCCTAACCTAGTTTGATATTTGGTTTTATTACAGGCTTTTGTGGACAAAGTATGGGTGGTTATTATTTATTTATTCTCAGTTCCTATTGAGTTATCTATCTATCTTCCATATGTTTGTTTGGGTTTCTTCCACTATTATATTATATTGTGTTATGCTTGGATAGGCTAAGGGTGAGGTCTTCGACTTTAGATGGGCTTGAGATACCTTTTATGACGAGGCCTGGGGTCAGGTTGTGACAAGCTTAGTATTAGAGAATAGGTTCAGGGTTTATGAGTTTCAACAAAGCCATATTGATTAGAGTCCATTTTATGGGGTGTACCATGCCACACTTATAAGGGGAGGCTATAAGGCATATAGGAATGTTTCCTTTTCTTTTGTTCTATTTCAGGCTACAGAGTCTGGTGTCTTTAAATTCCTCTAATCTCTAACTTTCTTGTATTTAAGATCATGCCTCACCGAAGATCTGATGCTTGTAAAAACTCTTTTGGAACCTCTGTCCTGCCTAAGGATGATGTGAACAGAACTCCCCTAGTTTCTGGAGTGCAGGCCTAGACTAGGGTCCCTGCTCTTGATTGTGCTGCCTCTCGTGGAGTTCCAATAGTTCCCACTAGTCCTCCTCGAGCTTCCTAAGATGATGATACTCATGCTTTGACGTCTCTAGGTGATGTTTAGATTGCATAGTTTCATCGATCCATTTATTTGCTTGCCCAATTAGTGATATCTTAGTCATGTCAGTCTGAACGTGTTGGTTTTGTTGCTCCTTTTTGGAGGTCACTAGGGTTGGCTAGTTTATGAGGTTTAATCCCCTAATCTTCACAGGCTCTAAGGTTAAGGTGGATCCTCAAGGGTATGTTGATTAAAGAGAGAAGATATTCAGGGTGATGCATGCTATTGATTCTGAAGGTGTAGAGTTTGATGCATATAAACTGAAGGATGTAGCCTATCAGTGGTATGAGGAGTGAAGGTAGTTGAGTGATGATGATGCTAAGCTAACTAGGTGGGATGAGTTTTCAAGGGATTTTCTTAATCATTTTTCCTCGAGAGTTGAGGTAAGAAAGGGCCGGGTATCAATAATAGTGTCCTCCGGCACTGCCGGGGATCAATATCATCACAATAGTATCCTTCGTTCTTGCCGGGTATCAATATCATCGTAATAGTATCCTCCGACCGTGCCGGGTATCAATATCATCACAATAGTATCCTTTGGTCTTGTCAGATATCTATATCACTACAATTACCATTACCGAATAAGATACAGTAAAATACTTGTAAACATAAACATATCACCAGAGAATATCTATCTAGTCAATACTTCCCAACTACTCGTTATTATTTAACCAACACTTATTCTAATAGAATCACTAGTTCACTAGTCATCACATAACCTCTAGTTATAAGCCTAAACATTATTCTTCACATAATCCTTACTCATGGGATAGCAAATAACCACTATTTATTAATTAGCCAACATCTATCATATCCGAGACTCATATCAATAATCATATTTATAAGATGTTAGCATATCTCTAATCATCTTACATACAGGAGGCATCTTACATATAAGAGGCATAATATTAATAAGCATGTAATCATCTCTCACACAAGTGGCATCTAAAATCTAGAAGGCATAATATAGATAGACATGTAATCATCTCTCAACAAGAGGCATCTCACATCTAGGAGGCATAATATATATAGGCATGTAATCATCGCTCACACAAGAGGCATCTCACATCTAGGAGGCATAATATATATATGCATGTAATTGTCTATAGGATATCTCATATCAATAGGTTATACATCATGACTACGAGGAATATCACTTCTTTAGGACAAGTACATATCTAAGAGAAACATCGTCTCTATAGGTCCAACAATCATGACTAAAGAAAATAGCAACTTTATAGGCCAATCATCAAGTCTTAGAGGAAATAACATCTCTATTAGCCAATCACCAAGTCTAAGAGGAAATAACATCTCTATATGACAATCATCAAGTCTAAATGAAAATAGCATCACTATAGGCCAACCATAATGTCTAAAAGGAAATAGCATCACTATAGTTCAATCATCAAGTCTAAGAGGAAATAGCATCTCTATAGGCCTCATAACGTATCCAGGAGGAATATCATCTCTAAATGCCCAATATCACTTTCAAAAAGAGTATCATAACCATAACTAAAAAGCCACAATCCAGGAACATCAATACAACTTACCAAGCTACAAAGTAACCTTATTCTAAGGTTTACTAGCCTCATCTTTGTCTAACATCCAAAACTAAGTCAACAAGACTTAACACAAGCTTAGGCCTAAGTGGGCCGAACGATCCCATTTCTCATCCATAATTTCCATAATTAGGCACACTATTCTAAAAACAAGGCTAAGGTATCTAGTTCATCTTCTAGATGTCAAGTAAGCCATATTCAAGCCTAAGATTCCAACTTCGACTAGAAACAAGGGTGCTCAAGTCAACTCTACCCTACTTACGATTTCAAGACTACCACACAAGTCCAATAAGGCAAAATATACAAATCATGCTTCAAATGCTAAAACCATATTCCAAACATAGCATTATATTATATCTATGCTATAACTAATCTAAACTAAATAGGGAAGGCAATAGGATACAAAAGGTTTATAAACATGCCATCTTATGGGTCCAAAACCCTCATCTAATTCCCAAACATCAACAATCAAGGCCTAGTTATCCTACTCATAATCAAGCCTAACATCCATATTTACACACAACATATGTCACACATAATCTATGAAGAAAAGTAGATAGAAGCCTACCTTAAGGCCAAACCACAAAACCTCACTTCATACACCACATACCCGTCTTCACTTTACAATCCTCAAAATGCCATCACATTATCAAAATCATAATCTACTCATCAATACGAGTCTAATGATACCCATATTGCAGCATAGTGCTTTGGGTCCAAATATGACACCAAAACCCCAAGTGGGTCCCATAAATGAAAGATGAGTTTCCGAGAACAACCCAATGTTCACACATGAATAAGGAACATAACCCTCAAAAAATGGGTGAAAACTAAGCATACTTCGGGCTAAAATCAAACCCTAAGTTAAATTAGGGTTTTAGGTCCAAACGAAGAAATTCAAGCATGAATTCAAGAAATTCTTACCTTAATTTTGAAGATAATCACGATACAAGATGATAATTAAGCTCCTAAGTCACCCCCATGACCAATTTGAGTTATTACACTCATTTTGGGGTTTCTAGGTCAAAATGGTGACGGGAAAATGCCCTAAATGAGTCTTGGGGCCTTTATATAGCCCCTACAAGTACTCAGATGCCTTAATTGCATTCCTACGAGCCACAATTGCGCTACTCGCGATCGTACACTCTTGGCTGCGATCGCGGTTGCACCAGATGACAACAAACTGAAAAATAAGTTTTTCATCCTCGAAACTCATCCGGAATCCAAAGAACATGACCCAATAGTGAATTTTAAGTGTAACCTACATTTCAAATCCACTGGAATAATCGAAACTTTAATTAGAGATCGTTTAGGAAAAAAGTGGGGCCCACACCTATAGTTTCATTATGTTTCATAAAATCCTCTCAATAGCCCAAAATAAGTCAGGGAGCCTTGGGACCTGAACCAAGGGTATCCCTAGCCTAAAATCAATGTTTCAAACTCGATGGAGAAATCAAATTTTCAATCCGAGGTTGTTTTAACCAAATGTGAGTCCCACACTCATTCTTTCCAATTTTCAACTTTCCGACCAATAGGTCAAAACGAGCTCGGGTGCATTAGGACCCAAACCAAAGGTCAACCTAGACTAAAATCGATATTCCAGATGTGCTACACAGTCGGAATTTGCATTTGAGATTATTTCACTAAGGTTTTTTCCCGGTGGCCATTTGGAATCAATGAAGACTTCAAAATAGGATTGGCTCTAAAAACCAAATGAACTACCCGATAACCGAACCGTCGATCCCAGTAAGTCATAAATGGTTTAGGGCAGCTATGGTGAAGCTCAAACTATGAAGATAAGCATAAATGTGGAAAATGACCTGAAGGGTCATTACAATAACCACTACTAAAAGGACTTTTATCCCTTAAAGTCAATGGACAAAAAAGTCTCAAAAGCTCGAAAGAATGAGGTACTGGCCCCCCCATACCCCAAGCATGAATTCCCATATAACCTCAATGGAGAGAAAACACTTGAAAGGGATTTGACCACATGCATCCCTTTTTCAACCAGCACTCTCATTCTACTTCCAAAATAGCCAACTGAACTTAACCATTAACTAGCCTCCAACTGAACTTAAAAGGTTGATGCACGCACATTTGAATCATGTCACGCTGATACCATCTTTATATCAACATAAATCAACAAAGTCTCATCTAATCCAAAAGCAAACCAAGACATGAGTCATAAAATAGACTCTAATCCAAAAATAACCTTCCTTTACATTTTAGCACCGGCTATCTACTCCAAACTAGGAGGAAAATCATTTGAGTCTCGTCCACACAGTCCCTTCACAGAGAACTCAAAGAACAGAAGCTGATATACTAAAAGTCCATAAGGAAAACATGAGAATAAGCTCAGAAGGCTTTATCTAGGCATACAAAAGGAGATAACCATGAAATACAATCCATGCCAATGCTCCAACCAGTCCGGATGAAAATTAAACTAAAATCTCAAAATCTAAGGTATAACTACTCATCACTGAATATTCCACTCCAGGTTGTCTCATCCACCGAAAATGAATACATACTGAATCCAACTCAAAAATATTACTCCCGTTGAGTAAATCATCCAAAATTCCTAAGAAAAGCTGAAACTCAAGGTCAAAACTGAAATAACCAATATGAGGCCCATGGGCTATCATCTGAACACTAATCAACTTTAATCCAGCCCAAGTCTAGAAGACCGAATAGGCAACCATGGAGTAGGCTCAACCAAACTATAAATAAAATCCAAACTGAAACAAGTCCAAAACGAAGGTTGCACAATAGCTCTACAACACTAAGCTGAAATCTCAATACCGAGGTTAAACCGCTCAATCTCAAATATCTAAATCAAAACTAAAAATGGGTAGGCATTAATGCTCCAAATCAATCACACTTCCAAATCGCTATTCCAAGGTGTCAAAATCCAAAATTGGGCCAATAAAGCTATATCAATGTCAACTATATCAAATCGACTCTAGTATCCAGATCTGACATCTTTGAGATAAATCATACCAAAGCACAATCGAGATACATCTAGTGAGCAAAATCACTACAGAGATAACCACTAACTGATAACACAAGCAACCAACTCTATATCAGCTGGAGGGAATGAAACATAGCCACAAAATAGGAGTCATGCCAAAGGAAAAATCACTGGCTGAAAATGAATATAACCCGCTCCATATCCGCCGGAGGGCATGAACTATCCAAACATACTCAAAACTTCTCAAGGCTGAAAATGACACCAGTAAAGTCAAAAAATTTAGCAACTCATAAAAATGCAACTTAAGCTGGGAACTAACCAATGCAATACTCCATCTAGGCAAAGAAATAGCGACAGTCTTATATCATCGAGGAGAATCACTCCACCAATCCTCACTAGGCCAAACAAATATTAAAATAGGGATTTTTGAATCCACCCACGAACAACATCTTCGAAGAAGAAATACTAATATCAAAACCAAGGTCAAAGTTCTGACCACCACCAGAAAACTAATAACTCAGGCTAAAGAGTTTCTAATTTTCCAACTTAAGAATCGATCAAAGAAAATGCCACCTGCCTCTACCTTTCTAACTCTACTAGGAAAAACCATATCTCAACAACAAAGGAGTATCCAATCTCCATACTAATTACAAGGCAATCCATCACGAGGGAATAAACCCATCATACCTATGAGATAAATCCAGGACATCTCAATATTAACATCAAAATCACTATCGAATGAAAAAATAACCGTAAACAAAAAATGAACCTCAAACTAGTCCATTCGTGAAATGGGTTATACGAGAAGGAATATCCACAACAAAATTCTTCACAACCCAGAAGTCAAGTCTAAGGATCTCAAAATAAAAAACAGGCAATATAACTAAATTGCCGACTCAAAATCCACAAAAACCATGGAAGGTCACTTACCTTTGACACCACAACAAATCCCTAAAATCAATCTAATACAGTTAACCAAGAGGGAATACAATCAACCTCACCACTCTAGGGGAAACAAAACATCAAATCAGGCTATATCTACTCAAGCCACCAAATAGTATGAAAGTCTAACTAGATAACACTTGTCTATACGACTTCCCAGCGAGAATCAAATTCATCATGTAATAACATTTAGTAATAACATCAAGTAATATCAATAACCTCACATAGTGGTAGCAATAGCAACAATAATATCAATATCAACTTACTGAACAGGCGGTACCAAAATAAATATCAATATCATCTACCACCTAAACGCCTCAACAGGGCTAATATGCCAAGATAAATGGGACTCGAACATAAAACCACTCCCATAGGGGAAAAATATCAATATATATCTACTTTATCCATAACTAAAAGAAATAAACCATGGAGTAGTAACATAATCATGATATTAACAATAAGGTACATAATGACCGATATAAATTCATCAAGGCATACAATCAACAATGAGTATGAAAACCCTAATAAACATAATTAGAAATAAATAAGAGAAATAAAAGCACAACAATTATGGTAACATTCACAGTTACATGCCTGATATCAAAGGGAAAATAAATCTGAATGGGTCTATATCAGATCGACCGACTGAATAATCAACTGAGGAGCCAAACGCACCATCTCTAGCTAAAGATGTCACAATATCATAAGCTAATCTAACTAAGATAAATGACTGGAATATCATGTTAGGGACACACCCTAGACTAGTTGTCGGTCTCTCTGTAACCATAATAATTCCTGAAGCATCAACATGGAGAGAACACAAACTCAGCCCAAATGGCTGGCCAACTGATGCTAAGAGAAATTTGCAAACTTATGTCCAAACTTCTGAAATCATAGCCTGTCTTAGGAACTCTATGCTGGCGAGGAATATAGGATAACTCTAGCTGATCACCTATCTTATACCAGGGGCATTTTCTGAACTAATGTCTTATCATAATACAACCAAACCAAGATCCTAGAATACTTTGAGATAATGCCTCTCATAATCCAAAATAGTCGCCATGGCCCAAAGAACCACACCACACTCCACAAGTCTAATGGGGACTCTTTCTAAATTCTTTTTGGTTAACAATGAGGATCTTCTATGTTCATCTCTGACTCTCTAGTCTAATGTTGTGCTGAAATTCTAGAAATGTATATTGGAGTCTCATCCGCATCTGTCAACAATTTCACATCGTCCTCTAAAGATAGAATAGTGTCAAAGAATGTGTTCAAGGTTCATAGGAATGCAAACACATGATAAGGAGTCATGAAGTGAACTTCCCAAAATGTCACTGCAGCTTTCTGAAGATAGGTTATGAACATCTCCGCACCGATCCACAGGACTCTACTAACCCTTAGCTCTTGTACTAATACACTAATGAAACCTAGGCTCTGATACTAATTTGTCATGACCTAACTTCTTAGATCATGATGGTGCCAACCGTAATCCTCCAGTAGGCAAGCCAACTCGTAGTCTAAAATAGCTAGTAATGAACTACTCAATAATATAAAGAAATAAATGTTGAATATAAGAAATAAAGATCAATATATAGAAGAATCCAAAAACCTGGTGGTATCAGTACAAGAGCTTTTAGTATAAAAAGAGTATAAAAGTGAAATATTAAGAGATATACACTGATTCAACTTATCTCCGAATACAACTTAGAGACTAGTCTAATACATAAAAGAGAGATAAGTAATGCTCCAAATGTCAGGAGCTCACTCTAAGTCTCTGAACCCAGCTCACTCTAAGTATCTGAACCATGTCTACTCCGCATGATTCACACATCAACAATGATAACTCATATTATGATCTGTAGGCTGCAGATGTGTAGTATGATACCAAACTAATCGTACATAGTAGGCTACTGCCAACTGAGCTCCAAAGATAAAGCAAATATATACAATATATAAATATAATGTAAACTACACCCAAGAGTCCATAAATCATATGACAAGTCAATCAGATAGTAAGGAAAAACTATCCTGTTCATGTCTAAGATTCTAACATAGTAAAACTAAGTATTAGGGTGAACTATCTTGTTCCATCATTCAAAATACATCAATGCTATATCATATATCCTAGGTCAATATACGAATAAAGAGCAAAATAAATATATATATAGTAATATACAAGGCAAAAAAAGGATATAAAATATGAACAATGAAGGAAGGGATATACAGTAGTATCATAACATCATATAGCTATATATATATAGGTATATATACATATAAACACAAGGTCACCTCAAAGCATAACCTATATCATCATATTCTCTTTTTTAGACCTTATTATAATAGTATTGGGATTTAAATACTACCATACTCGGGGTTTCTAATCCATATTACTTGACATGAAATAATCATGCATAATAATGCAATCATAAGATAGGAGGGACCAAAGACATACCTAAAATCCCTATACTGGATAAAAGACAAATATGTCATAAGCTAGACATAATAAATCATTACAAAGATAACAATAATATCAATAACAACGAGAATAACTAGCTACTCTAAACAACTAAATATCTAGCCGAGCCTATGCGTACCCCCACCTCCCTAGGCTCAGAAGGTCCAATCAACATACAACAACACAAGGTATATTTTCACCCATATCTATGCAATTGTCCCATACCGACCGATAGACATAAGTGCTGTAATGCCCCAAGAACCTATTCTAAGACGTCATATGGTGCTCAAGGACACACGTGGCTTCAAGCTAACCTCTAAGCTTGTCATCACTTTTAGAACTTATTATAGCGCAAATCATGCTAAGATAAAGAGGAATAACCATGTCATGAAAATACCGAAATACGAAGTAATACTGCCCTGTACAAATAAAATACTAAAATCTCTGTACACGCTGGTACACTAGTCTGACAAAGCCTCTACTACATAGGACTGAGGAGCCATTGGGACAGATCCCCAACTAAATAATACTGAACTGAAAGTAAACAACAATCTGTTAATAAGACAAAATCAGAGACACAGGTCCTTGAACCATGAGGACTCACCAACCGTAAAAATGTAGACGAAGGTACTCAAAGATCACTGTCACTACTGAGACGGTGCACCTGAACCTATATCATGAGAAAATATAGAATACAAAAGAGTATGAGAGTCAGTACTTGGGAATGTACTGAGTATTTGGGGGTGGATGCAACATTTTAAATAATATCATAATTGTATAAGAAAATCATGTATGCTGACAATAATAACTCTCTTCACTTGAATTATTTAAAACATTATTTCCGTAAGTCATCAGTAATAACATATGCTTCATAAATCTCATAAATTATTTAACTCATCTCAAACTCTTTGACTCATGACTTAGAGTGACTCGTTAACTCATGGTACTTATATCATTATGGACATGGGAGTTTCTTATAACCGATATAACTATACCATGTGAGCCGCATGGAGTCCAACATTTTGCCCTCCTAAGAAGAGAACCCCACATTGGCGGGGGTGTTGTACTCTTGCCAGGGAGTACAACCTCAATATCATTATCACAATCCTATACTCAGCCTTTGGCCCATAATTATCATCATCAATCCTACGGTGGCACGTAGTTTTGGAGAAATACCACATTTCCCACTTGGTGCTAGATACTCCTCCCTGACTTAGCTCAGAACACATTAGGAAATCCACCTTAATCAATATCAACTCATGGGTCTGTCATAGAGACCAAAACATAAATATATCTTATCTGTAAGTCATGAACATCTTGTGGATTCCTAACCCGACTCAACTAAACACAATTTTTCTCAACATTAAGTACATTTGCTTTCCGAATCATTTTCAAATATCAAAAACTTCAAGGAAGCATCATGGGACTCAATCTTGACTTTCAATCTCAAGTATCGATATATATGTTCAATAGTCAAATTTCTCATGGAAAGGCATAACTCATGACTGGAATTTATTCAATAGTCATTCTTGACTTTCAATCTCAAGTTCTTTACTCACCATATTATAGGCACTTCATCCTCATCCTCATCGTCTACCTTATTTGGTGCTAACAACATATCTTTTCCCTCATCCACTTTATCCTTATCATCCACTTCCTATTTTGCTCTAATTACTGAGCTTTCCTTGGTGTTATATGCAAGTAGGAGTAAATTCCCAGCCACCCAGTTTTCTTTGGAGGAAAGATCAACCCTTTTC
The DNA here is from genome assembly GCF_002878395.1 of Capsicum annuum. Lineage (NCBI taxonomy): Eukaryota > Viridiplantae > Streptophyta > Magnoliopsida > Solanales > Solanaceae > Capsicum > Capsicum annuum. Next base: position 40,035,375 of record NC_061114.1, read on the forward strand.
ACTAGAATTTATTCACCAAACAACTAACTAAAAACCAGGTTCGAATCTAAGGGTGTAGAAGAGTTAGGTGCTTGTTGTGTTTTAGGGGATTCAACTCTTTTGGATTTTCAGATGACTCAGGAATTTGGAAATTTTTAGGTAGTTTTGAATTTCATGGAGAAGAGGTTGTTTTAGGTTGAGAAATTTCTTGTTCTATTGGTGAATAAAATCCTTTGTTTAGATTCTCTATCATAATTGGCTGAGCATAAGCTTTTGAGGTTAAGAAGGGTTCAAAGGATACTGACTCGATTGTGGGTTTTATACATTCTAATCAAGATCTAGTTAGAAAAATTGACTTAGTTTGTTGTTGGGGACTACAGATGATATTTTCCATGGTTTCAATTTCTGAATAATCAAGATGTTCTACGTGGGGATGTCCAGTTTGACTCTCTGAAGTTTTGTCTATTTCATGGTTTTTTGCTGGGTTTAAGAAAGTATTAATGTTGTACATTTGATTTCAAAAGATAGAGATAAGCTAACTTATTTTAGGTTTAGATAAGATTTGTAGATTAGGGAAGATAATTTAGACTAGTTGAAGAATAATGACAAAAAGGTCTGACTTAGTAGTTTTAAGAGTTGACTAATGTCATTAAAAAATATTCCTTTTGAACTGACATATCTAAATCTAAAAAGTGTGATTAATTATTTTGTACAAGAATTGACGCCTTAGAGGAGAGAACATACATAGCTTTTAAGACAATATTTTATGATTACTTATGAATCTTGTATAGGTACTAATCTAAGTGATGGGACTAGGTCCCTCTCTTTATGATTGAATTTTGTACTTATGTTATCTTCAACTGTTCTCCTCTTAATATATTCCCATAGGTGTGTACATGAAAAGACTTGAAGCTGTGTTAGATTAACAAGCACCTACTTTATCATAGACACCTGTCTCCTGAAGGTAGCCAAATTTTGGAAGAGATATTATTTCACATATTATGTCAGGTTAGCTTGATTGATCCATGCTCTAGCATCTTGCTGAGGCCTTCTCTTTCTAAGATGAGTCTTCTAAGAACCATGTCTTTTGAAATTAACAATTTCAAAGTATGACACTTTAACCTTGGTGTGCCTTGAGAAAGAGAGAGAACTCAGTCAAATTTGTACCATTTAGCACTTGAACATTTACTTTTATTGAACATTCCTGACTGCAGTCCCATTTGTCCAACCTAGAATTATAATCACTTGTTTGATTTAGGAACCTACTTGATTTTGAGTTACCAGTAAGAATACAATGGTAGAGAATTCTTTTTTGCTTATTTGCTTGTGTATACTCATGCCGAATGTATCTGAATTTTCTTGTTGTAGCTCTTATCCAACTTTGACCATTTCCCTTGGAGTGGCCATCTTTTCCACAATGATTACACATAGGTTTGGAAGCCTTGTTCATTATTGACAGTCTTTCCTTTGGACCCAGTAGGCTGAGTTTTTTCTTGATAACCCAGGACTTTGACATCATTAACAATTTGACTATTCAATTTAGAAAGAGTTTATGAAGAAACAGTCTATTTAAGAGATTTGTTTAACTCATCTTTCAAACAGACCAAGTCCCTTTCTAATTTGTCATTCTTATGAAGCATAGACCTAAGGTGCTCTTGAGAATCCCTAAACTTCTCTTCATGTCCAATTTGAAGCTTTGGGGCTTTTTTTTTCTTATCTCTCAAAAACATTGAATTTCTTCAGTTGATTCACTAAGTTCAGATTGCCAGATTTTAACTTAGCAAACTGTTCTTTTATTTCAAAATTTGAAGAGTTAAGGAATTTAATTCAATTTCCCAATTCTCTACTTTTTTTAGAGCATTTTTCTCAAAGGTAAGTTCATATACAGAGTCTATTAACACACTAGCAAGCCTTTTTATCTTCCTACCAGTGTAGTTATCTAGACTCTTCTTAATATAAAGAGTGTTACCTCTTTTTCCTTTTCATCTTCTGTGTTTGCCATGAGAGAGCAGTAAAAACTTGAGATTATTTTCTTCTTACTATGTTTCAGCATGAAACCATCTCCATACTTTTTGTTTTTATCAGATTTATTTGAGGAGTCTTCCCGTGTAGCCAACACCTTCTTTATTATACAACTAGCTACATTCTTTTTTCTTAATATTTTTGGATTTTGATCATTCTTTTGCATTTGGTAGTTTCTCATCAATGCTTCAAAGCTATCACCTTTGTGAAAACCTTAATTTTTCCATTTCTTTTGCTAAGCTGACCACCACTTTTTATAGCTCTAACAATCCTTATTGCTAGAAGTGCAACATCAGTATCTTCTTCACCTGGGTAAGACTCTTTAGACTTAAAGGTCAGGAATCTCTCCCTGTTTTCTTCCTTTCTTTCCAACCCTAGTTCAGTTGTAGTAGCCATGATGACCAGGACACTCTAAGTATTAACCTTTTAGAGTGAACCTTCTCTAATACCAATTATTGGAACCCTTAGGTATTGCACCATACAGTAAGGGACCTGGTCCGTCAAAGTCAATCATAAGTGATAGACATGGCTTGCCTCCACAAAAACCAAAATAGTCTGCTATAACCAAACTTTTGTTTGCAGACTCAATTTTGAACCTAACTCTAGGTTCCTCTTACTTATAATACCTTTATTGCAAGCACACCTTGACATTTCTACCAATTTTCCCTAAGAAACTGGTTGAATCTAACCAACAACAAGATTAGAACTCTACCTAAGAACATCTCTCAATAAATAAAAACATTACTTTTATAACATGAGTAGTTTAGTTAAAAATCATTACTCACTCAAGAATAATTTCTATTTAAGCATACATAATCATCTAAGAACTTGAGCAGTGTTAAAATCGGGTTTTTGCTGCCTCTCTTCACTCTTAGTAATTTGTGCAAAACTATTTAATGAAGAGGCATCTCTTTTTATTCATAGCTAATGGATGATTAGGGTTGAAAGATCATTATACTATATGTCCTAATCAGTACAAAATAACACTTGCAAGTTTGTTACACAAGAGGACAAAATTGTGCTGATAACACATGCCAGTTGTACTGTACTTTGCATATCTTGGGACCTAGTCCCTTGCATTTAGCTGCTTATCATCAAAACTACATATAGCAATATTCTTCAAGGCAACTTAAGGTGCATGAGAATAATTATCCAACATACTTCTTGGAATTATTGGCCGTAGTTTTTACTTTGAAGATTTGGCACTATTATTTGTATGGGGTTCATGTTGACATATATTCTGATCACAAGAGCTTGCAGTACGTGTTCACTTAGAAAGAGTTGAAGTTTAAGCAAATTATATGGCTTGAGTTTCTTATGGATTACAACATGAGTCTTCATTATCACCCAGTTAAAGCTAATGTGGTTACTGGTGGTCTTAGTAGGTTATCTATGGAGAGCTTATCTCATGTGGATGAGAATAAGCGAGGTTTGGTGAACTATATTCACCATTTGGTAATCTTAAAGTTTGTCTTTTGGAATTTAAAGATGGAGGTGTGATTGTTCAAGAGGTGGTAAAGTCTTCTCTTGGTATTGAGGTAAAGGAGAAATAGATTTTTGATCCAATTTTGATTCAAGTCAAGGATGATGTGGGTTAGGCATAGGTAATTACTTTTGAGATTAGTAGTGATGGTGCCATGAGGTACCAAGGTTGATTATGTGTTCTCCATATTGATGGGATTCAAAAGAAGATCTTGGCTGAGGCTCATGAGTCGAGATACACTATTTATTTGGGTTTGACGTAGATGTAACATGATTTGAAAGATATATATAGGCAGAATAACATGAAGAGGGATTTGTCCAATTTTGTGGCCAAGTGTATGGTTTACCAACAAGTGAAGGTGGCACACTTGAGTCCTGGTGGTTTGTCTCAAGTGATTAAGTTACCCGTGTTGAAGTGGGAAGGGGTTAATCTGGACTTTGTTATTGGTCTTCCGCTGTATCAAAGTCAATTTGATTTGATTTGGGTCAATGTTGGTAGGATGACTAAATCCACTCACTTTTTTCTAGTGAGGACTAATTATTCGTTAGAGGATTATGCAAAGCTTTTCATTTAGTATATCATCAAGTTACATTGTACGCTTGTTTATATTATTTCTAATTGAGGTATGCAGTTCTCATTGTACTTTTGGCATTTTTGCTAAAGAGGTTTGGGAACTAAGTTGAACCTTAGAACTGCTTTCCATCCTCAGACGGATAGACAAGCGGAGAGGACTATTTAGACTTTGAAATTTATGCTAATGTCCTGTATGATTGATTTTTATGGTAGTTTGGTGGATCATTTGCCTCTCATAGTGTTTGCATATAATAACAACTACCACTCGAGTATTCAGATGACCTTGTTTAAGGCTTTATATGGCAAGAGGTGTAGGTCTCCTTTTGGGTGGTTCAAAGTTGGTGAGATTTGATTGTTTGGACCTAATTTGGTTCACCATGCTATGGAAAAGGTGACTTGGGATAGGCTTAAGACTGCTCAAAGTCACAAAAAATCCTATGCAGTTGTGAGGTGAAGGGGGTTGGAATTTGATGTTGTTGATTGGGTGTTCTTGAAGGTGTTTGCCGTGAAAGGAGTGATGGATTTTGGAAGGAAGGGGAACCTCATTCCTCTCTATGTTGGCCCTTACTTAATTATGAGAAGAGTGGGAAATATGGCTATCAGGACCTGAACCATTACCTTGACATGATGAATATCTGAAGTCTACCGGGGCCCGAAGATCATCCCCCTGCACCTAACTAAACAACACAATATCAACCCTGTCGGATGAATTCTGAACATATAACAAGATTTGTATAAAGAATAAATGATATATCTATGAACGATAATTAGTAACTGGACAAAACATTCGACCAGCATAACCAAAGTCCATAGTAATCTGACGAAGCCTTCAACACAAGAACCAAAAACCCGTCTTGGTCGGGATATGTCCCCGAGTATGACAAATGACAATGACAATGAAAATGATAATGTTAATGATAATGAAACTCTTAACTCTAGTATATGATAAGAACTTTTGAAATGCCTAAGTCTTTCAAAGTACGGAAGCTCACCACTTTACCATAATGAACTGACAAATCGAGCCAACCAACCCAACTCTGTAGGAAAAGTAGAAGTAACTTAGGTGCCTGCATCGGATGGGGATACAACGTCCAAAGATGGTTAGTGGGATGAACACTAGCATAAAATTCTAGGATAAGAATAACATAATTCCATGTTCAATAATTTTCCAATCATTCAAATTCAATGCACATAATCAAATACATTTCTATATATGTACATATACATATATATACATATATATATATATATATATTATATTTCACATACTGGGATAGGGAACAAGGCTTAACATGTACTTTAAAACTTTAGCCTGGATTGTGTAACTCCACCGTCATAACATACAAAGGGACCCAGGGCTATATGGGCCCAGCTCTTCCCAAGATGGTAGGGCCCCAGTACTTGTGGCTGCACAAACTAGAAGGAATACATATGAACTACGGGGGACTCTAACCTCCCAGCATATCCAGGAGACACTAGCACCAAAATTATGTATTATAATATAGGGGACTCGAACCTCCCAATCATAGGATAATAATAATAAAGGGAACTCGAACCACCCAGTCATATAGACTGCCACGTCGGCAACCTCAATTTGCAGTGTTGGTCCCTCGGGACCTCCACTTTCACGACTAAACTACACAACCCTTATTAAAGCTTAATTAAAACAAGTATCACACATTCCCATTCATTGGACCACATTACACATTAAGGTATACATTGTCGGTTTCGCATACCAACTTCACTTGCAAAGTATCAACAACATGCCAAAACAAGTTCATCACTTGGGGGAATTCACAACCCCCTTGGTTCAATTATGCAATAGCTTGTGAAAACACAAAACCCACAAGGTTTAATTTAAAACCATTATTCCTCTTAGGTTTTCACACTATGCAAGCATCACGAGTAGTTCAACATGTATACTTTTCATATTCAAAACCAATTTTAGCATATGGGGTTGAGGTTATAACCATTTAAAAGTCACAAGTTTGGGGAAAATCACAATTCCCTAGTTCATTCACCATACTCGTGCACCCACAAGTTTAAAACCAAAATTAAAAACATGAATGATCATATGTAAACCATAGGATTAGGTCAATCCATAAACATTCAAAATCCTCAACCTTTGTTTCAAAACCAACATAAATATCTCATGAACAATACTTTAAAATATATGTTTTTAGCAAATTAACAATGAGGGAAGAGTAACATGCCTAAAGTATCAAGTTTCATGGACAAAATTCAACTCTTGATCCCTTGGATGACCTACTTCTAAGAAACCCTAAGTATGGTTGCTTAAGAGAATTTGAGAGAGCTTGTAAGTGTTTGAGTACATTAAGGATGAAATATAACTCCCTTAAGTGCCTTATGGACGTGGGATTTTAATTGGGTGAGAAGGGAATTGTCCAAAGTGTCGTCAAATTAAAAGATGAAATTTAGTCATCTATGACTATGGGATACCATACGACTCATATAGAATTATTACAATCATCACTCTGAGTCATAGAAAATATATTTCCCAGGACACCCAAACACTGATGACCCTATGACTCAACTGGTACCAATCGTAATGGGATCCTATGACTTGTAGGGTCCAGTCGTAGTTAACCAAAGACCATTTGGGGTATACACTGGACACCCTATGATTTACACCCAACAACTCATAACAATTCCTTATGACTCTTAGTGAGCCACTAGTACTCTGAGCAGAACTTTTCCACATACTTACTAATTTGGTTATGATTAGGTCCCTAGGACCCATTAAGACTCATTATGACTCATATCTCAAAGTCACACTCAGGATAACAACTCAAGCACCATTTACTGGACACCTTATGACTATGGTCACATAACCCGTCAAGACACCCTATGACTCATAGGGGTAAGTTATAGTCAAGACAGTGAGGATAAATTTTAGAAATTGTTAAGGAATAAAATCTCAGGGCATTACAGTGGTTTATGGGTTGGAGTGTTCTTCGAGTTTGGGCTCTATCTATCTGGTGTTCTATGTATCGATGTTGAAGAAGTCATTGGGTGATCCTTCCTTGGTTATCCCTTTAGAGAGTGTGGTTATTTCAGATTCCTTATCTTATGAGAAATTCCCGGTTAAGATTTTGGTTAGGCAAGTCTGTCATTTGAGGCCAAAGGATGTGGCTTTGGTGAAGGAACTATGGAGGAATCATAAGGTTAAAGAGCTACTTGGGAAGCTGAAGAGGACATTAGGTCCAAATATCCATTCTTATTCCCCATTCTGGACAATGGTGCTTAAGGTAAGTGTATTCCTTAATATCTTTGTTTTCTATCTTTATTAAAGGAAAAACGGTTGTGTTCCATGTTAAATCGTGCTTATGGATGCCTTGTCCCATTATTCGAGGATGTCTCATCATTTTAGGATGTCCCATTATTTGAGGATGAATGATCCTAAGAGGGGAGAATGTAACACCCTAAATTTTGGTCCTTGAGAAATCCCTGAGCTTTAAGCTCACTGCCCTAACCAAGACTTGTCCATATGAGTTGTATAGTGTAAATTGTAGCCTTACTAGTATGGGTGCCAAATGTTCCAACTTTGATATTGACTAGACTCAATGAGTTATGATGACTCTATATGAGTCGTAAGGTACCAAATCATAGGGTGACCAATGTGATTACCCAACTATTCTATCTTGAGTATGACTAGAACTCTACGAGTTGTAGGATCACTTGATGAGTTGTGTGATGTGAGTCATAGGGTCAATAATATGGGTTCCCAATGTCACTGCCTTGAATACGACTCATGGTGCCGTGTCGTAATGTGTAACGCCCTGTGTCTGTACCCCAGACGTTGCACGGTGCTCATTATCCCAAAGGACCATAAGTAAACCCATGATTGGTACCTGCTGCAATAACAGAATAATAATACTGTAAATATGCAGAAATTTGGAAGAAATTTGCCATAAGGTTCAATACTAAAATAAAACTTAATACGATGTAACAATACCAAAAATGAAATATTTGTCTAAAAATACTCTAGTCTGAAAAGCCTCTAAACTGTCTGAAATATGGAGTTGATGGGAAAAGTTCCCAACAAATTCCAAAATACTGAAATAACTGCAATGTTGAAGTATTAATCATGTCCTCAAACTATGAGGACTCACCACTAACTTCGACGACTGAACATCTATAACTGCTAGGGATGATCGAGAGCCCATGCATCTGAACCTATGATATAAAACATCATAGCACAAAAGAAAGGTATACGTTAGTACTTTGAATATACTGGTACGCAAAGTGAGGTAGGCTAAAATGTATGGATTCATATGCATGAACAATACTGACTGAATAACATGAATGTAACTGAATAAGAGTACATACATAAATACATAGACTATAACTAAAAACTTGATAACACTGGATATTGAGTCTGAATTCTGATTAACTAATATCTGACTCTACTTATACTAAATTACTAATAATTGAGTGACTGTATCTGAAAGTCCTGAATATGGAATTGTGCTGAGTTCTATACTGAGATTAGAACTAAAACTGAGACTATGGGAGGTAATCATCTAACTAACATGCGTCTTTCTAAATAGATTGGGATCCAACCTGTAACCCCAGTTAGAAGGGTGTTAGTATCATGCCATGGGTAAATATAAGCTGAGTCACCCTCATCTAGCAGGTTCTTTGAATGAGAATGGTGGTACCCTCATTAGGCAGGTAGGTCACCTCATCAACCCTCAACTGTCAGGTTGATGTTGTAACACCCTATATTTTTGTGTGTACTTGTTCTATTTATATGGAACTTGATATATCTTTGTGGTCTAGATGGAGTTCTAAATACTTCCCATGTGGTTTAATGTGACCAAGTATATACAAATTTTAAGTTAGATTAAAGAGTTAAGAACTAAAAATTGAGTATTTGTTAAGGTGATTTCTTGACTTACTTAAGCTAGTAGGTAGATCAATTACTTGAGCTATTTGGACCAAGTTAATGGACCCAAGGTTATGGACAAGATTTGATCCTATGTTAAGGTACTCATTTGGGCCTAACTTAAGTAAAAGAAAGGAAATAGAAAAAGCCCAGCACTCAAAGCTACAAAGGCTCATTTTAGTTTAGCCCAACTATGAATTAAATAAGTATGTACATAACCTACTAAGACTTCCTTTGAGCAACTTATTGGGCCAAATACACTACTACCTACTTGAATTATTTTTGGCCCAAGTTAAAGGAAAGAAAAGAAGGAGAATGGGCAACAAAGGCCAAATAGTTTTGGATCCACAAAAGGCCAATATATTGGGGAAGTATATACATCATTTAGTTGAAAAAATATAGACCAAAAATAGTCAATAAGTCATCAAAGATCAGCTTCTATATATGGATTGGAAATCAGCAATTTTTTCTCATTTCAACCTAGACAAAAATTTCAGCTTCTAGGTTTTTCTCTCTTGTTCTCTCTTGGCTATGAAGTAACCCTATAGTTACACAAGGGTTATTGGGATTGAAATTCCTTCCAAGATAAAGGTATATGAATAATTCATGATATTTTACTAAGGAAACTATGTGTTCTTCAAGATTTATTTCCGGACAGACCTCTCTTTAAGTTTTGATAGTCAATTGTTCTTAGTTATTAAGGGATTTACCTTTTCTCTTTTGGTGTATGTGTGAAGGGATTAAGATATTGAATAAATACAAATTAAGGACTAAACTACCAAGGAAATCAAGGTATGGTTGCTGTCTACTAATGTTCTTTTTTTATATACATGTGTTGATGGAGGATTACACATATTTTGTTGCTATTAAAGAATGATTGGAGTGTTGTTGCGGACTGTTTTATGTGTTTGAGTTGGAGGATGCCTGATTTATATTGGGAAAATGTGTTATTAGTTTGTATTGAACTATAGAAGATGGATGTGGTGATACACCACTAAATTAACGATTGTGTACGTCTATTGCTCATTTTACTTTGTGTCTTGGTTGGGATGTGTAATGAAGCCAAAGTTTTATCGGGGGATATTATATGAATATGTATAGTATGTGGATGTAATTGGAGTATAAGAGGGTTAAATTGACACCCTTTATTGATAAATTAAGGGATTACTTCCCGGCCACTAGTCTGGTGAAGTTAAATAGACAAAATGTGATGTTTGGTTCCTAATATTAGTTTGCTATATAGTTCATTGTAGATAAGTAATCTAAAAGGGAGGAGAGTCGAGTTGGTTTGGTATTAGAGTTTTACAACCAGGTATGCAAGACATACTCTATTTTGCACTCTTTGCATGAGAACGGACACTTGTTCCATCGAGTAAGCTTCCAATATTATCCTATAACACGTGAAACATAATAGCACCGTATGATATCCCATGTTACTAATGAACTTGATACCACTCTCTAAAGAGTTAAAAAACCTCAATACATGCTTGCTACCAATCCTACATGTCTATTTTCACTAGTAAATTTTAGAATTTCTTCGGTTACCCAAATAAGACCCATGTGTTATTTTTAGCTCCTAAACACTTCATTAGCGTGCCAACAACTCCTTACTTCATTTTTATTACATTGATTGCCTATTTACATGTCTCTTATTGATAGATCATTGTTTCAAGGTACCATAATGTTATGACCACCGAAGTAACAATCTTAAAGGCTAATTAAACTAAGTAATGGAAATCTGTAAAATGGGTGGTAGCTCAGGGGCATAAACCTAGCATGGACTGATCCCGATACTTTATATGTGGCTGGAAGATCAGGGGCGTAAGCCTAGCATGGGCCGATCCCAATGTTTATTTACAGGTGGTAGCTCAGGGGCATAAGCCTAGTATGGGCCGATCCTGATTTGTTATTTACCACTGATCAGCTGGTCATTCATATCATATGGATTACAAAGATAATGAAGTAAGAAGGTAAAAAAAGGAAAGAAATGTAATGTACCCTGTTCCACAAGTAAATGTAAAGGTGGTCTCTAACACTATTTTGACACTTGCTCCAGATTTTTATTGAACCTTTGTTTCTTTTTCTCCTTGCATACTCAGTGCATATTTTCATACTGACTCCCCTTATAAGGAACCTATATTTCATGCTACAGGCACAGGTGCTTCGATAAACACGCCTCCTCAGTAGGAGCTCAGGATATCCATCTGCTATTTGTGAGATCCAGTTTGCTTCGGGGCTTTTTGAGTTGGTTTTATATATTTTTGGTGTTGTATAAAAGTTAATAGTATGGTGGGGGTTTGTTCCGACCTTAGCTAAGTTCTATGTATCGTCTAGAGGCTTTGTAGACCAATGTAAAGTTAAGCATGGTAGTGTGTTATCTTGTAGATGTTATGGCCCCAACGACCAAGTCTATTATGTATATGGTTTTAGGGCTTGTCATTTATATTTTTTTCTATTAAGGAATTATATCCGTAGATGGAAAAACCTTTGCCTATTATAGTTGTATACATGTGAATTCCAAGGTTATGGGTTGGTTCTCTTGGGCCTTCACAACTACGGGTACCTATTTGCCCCAATAGGATTTGACTCGTGACAAAAGTGGTATCGAAGCGGGTCGTCCTAGGGAGTCTACAAAGCCGTGTATACATAGATTCTTGTTTATGGGTGTGTTGTGCACCACATCTATAAACAAAAATATATGGGACATTTAGGGGTCGTCTCTTTTTCTTCTTATCTTAGATCGTGCAATAGATCCCATATTGTAGATGATGTTATATTTAACCATTAAATCTAATTGTTTCTCTTATTATAGTAAGGATTCCAGTTACAAGAAGGAGTAAGAATACATGTAAGCGAGTAGATATGGCTGCCAGAGAAGGGACTAGCAAGTCACCACCTATACAAGCTAATCAAAGTGATGCTCAAGCTGAGTATGTATTAGAAACTTCTTCCACTCCAGAAGAGCTAAGAAGGAGAAGAACCACATCCTCAGAGCCACTTATTAATTCTACTGATCAAGATCTTAGAAATACGGTGCAACTTTTGGATTGTATAGTTGCTGGACAAGCTCAAGGGCAAGCCATTCCTACTACTGGTTCTAGTGGTGCAAATAGGGCAGCTAGCCTTCGGATGAAAGACTTTCTTAAATTGGATCCTCCCATCTTTATCGGATCAGATAATAATGAAGACCCACAAAACTTCATTGATCAAATCCAAAGGGCTCTAGATGTTATGCATATATTAGGTAAAAAGATAGTTGAGTTAGCAGCATATAGATTCAAAGGGGAGGCTATATTTTGGTAAGAAGACTGGAAACGATCTATAGGTATCGATGTAACTTTAGCTACTTTGAAAGAGTTCAAAGAGGCATTTCTTAATCATTAACTTCCATTCGATATTCGATAGGCCCATGCAGTTCAGTTCTTGAATCTTCGCCATAGGAATATGAGCGTGAGAGAGTACAACCTCTGATTTAACTCCTTGTCTAGGTATGCTCCTAATGCTGTAGCTACTATGGATGATAGAGTTCATCGATATATGGATAGGTTAGATCCATATTTGGTTAGAGATTGTACTATTGCTACTTTGAATAAAGACATGGACATAGCAAGGATACAAGCTTTTGCACAAAAAATAGAGGATCAGAGGCTAAGGAGCAGAACACAAGAATTGGAAAGAGTATATTCCAAGAGGTCCAGATCTATGGGGCAGTTTATGGAATCATAAGGAGATTTTAGGCCTCGGTTTTCTAATAGAACACCTAGGCCATTATCTTTTTATTCTGCAGCTAGTGCTCTACCACAGTTTCAAGGGTCCAAAGGTAATCAATTTGGGCAAAAAAGTGAGAGTCAGAGTTCATGAATAGTGGGGTATCAAGGGCAAGGAAGTATGAGCCAATTAAATCCTCTTCGATATCCATGCAAACAATGTGGAAAGTTTCATTTAGGTGCATGTTGGTTCGGGACAAATGCTTGCTTTTAGTGTGGTATGTCGGGGCATATAATGAGAGAATTCCCATAAAGGGGCATAGGTGGTATGGCACACCCTACTGGATCAACCATTTCATCATCATCATCGGTACCTTATTCAGGTAGGGGTGCATAACCTATGGGTCATGTTAGGGGTGATAAAGGAGAAACTAGGGCTAGTGGAGTTCAGAATCATACGTATGCTCTAGCGGATCGACAAAATTTAGAGGCTTCTCCTGATATGGTTATAGGTACATTGTCTATATTTTCACTTGATGTATATGCATTAATTGATCCCGGTTCTACATTATCATATGTCACTCCATTAGTTGCTGGAAAGTTCAAAAGAACACTAGAATTGCTAGCTAAGCCATTCGAAGTGTCTACGCCGGTTGGGGAATCTATTATAGCTAGAAGGGTTTATCGAAATTGTATTATAACTATTTGCAATTGCGATATGGTGGCTGATCTTGTTGAGATGGAAATGGTAGATTTTGATGTTATAATGGGTATGGAATGGTTGGCGTCTTGTTATGCTATAGTCGATTGTCGAACTAAAAGGGTGTATTTCTATTTTCCAAATGAGGCAGTCCTTGAATGGAGATGTAATATTGGTGTGCCAAGAGGTAAATTTATTTCTTATTTTAAGGCAAAAAGTATGATTTTCAAAGGTTACATATATCATCTAGTTAGAGTGAAGGATACAGATGCGGAGCCACCAACTCTTCAACCTATTCTGGTGGTAAATGAATTTCCTGATGTATTTCCTTAAGACCTTCCAGGTTTGCCTCCTGAACGAGAAATGGAGTTTGGTATTGATGTGATTCCAGGCATCCAACCAATCCCAGTTCCTCCATATAGAATGGCCCCGATAGAATTATGAGAATTGAAAGAGCAATTGAAAGACCTGCTAGAGAAAGGATTCATAAGGCCTAGTATGTCCCCCTGGGGCACACCAGTGTTATTTGTGCGTAAGAAAGATGGTTCATTAAGAATGTGTATTGACTACTGGAAACTGAATAAGGTGACTATTAAAAATAAATATCCCCTCCCAAGAATTGATGATTTATTTGATTAATTAAAAGGCGTCAAGTGCTTCTCAAAGATTGATTTGAGGTCAGGTAACCACCAAGTGAGGGTTAAAGAGAAGGATATACCCAAGACAGCTTTCTGAACACGGAACAGTCATTATGAGTTTCTAGTTATGTCATTTGGGCTAACAAATGCACCGCAAATTTTATGGATTTGATGAATAGGGTGTTTAAGCCATTGTTAGATGTGTTCATGATAGCTTTTATAGATGATATTCTAGTTTATTCTAGATCAGAAGAGGACCATGCCAATCACTTTCAATAGGTGTTGCAGATTCTTCGTGATCGTAAACTATATGCAAAGTTCTCTAAATGTGAGTTTTGGTTAAAATTGGTGGCATTCTTGGGTCATATTGTATCTAGTGAAGGAATAAAGGTTGATACTCAAAAGATAGAAGCCGTGAAGAGTTAGCCAAAGCCCATAACGCCTACGTAGATTCGTAGTTTTCTTGGGTTGGCAGGTTATTATAGAAGGTTTGTTGAAGGTTTTTTTCAATTTCTGCACCTTTAACCAAGCTAACACACAAAGCATCCAAGTTTCAATGGAATGATGCCTGTGAAGGAGTTTCCAAGATCTGAAGAATAAGTTGAATTCTACACCCGTATTGGTACTTCCAGAAGGCACAAAACAGTATGAGGTGTATTGTGATGCTTCAAAAATTGGCTTAGGATGTGTATTGATTCGGCATGGTAAAGTAATAGCATATTCCTCTAGACAATTGTGGCCAAATGAGAAAAACTATCCTACGTATGATCTTGAGCTTGCAGCAGTTATATTTGCTTTAAAGATATGGCGCCACTACTTGTATGGCATTCATGTTGACATATATACTGACCATAAAAGTTTGCAATATATCTTTAGCCAGAAGGATCTAAATTTAAGGCAGCGGAGGTGGCTTGAACTATTAAAAGACTATGATGTTGATATCTTGTATCATCCATGGAAAGCAAATGTGGTAGCTGATGTGCTAAGTCGTAAGGCTATGATGGCATCTATAGAAAGGAAAAAGATGATTAAAGATCTCCACCAACTAGCTAATTTGGGGGTTCGCCTTCTTGAAACTCCAGATGAGGGGCTTATTGTGCATAATACAGCAGAATCTTCATTAGTAGCTGAAGTGAAAGAGAAACAATATGTAGATCCAATTTTATTACAACTTAAGAAGAATGTACAATGTGGTACGACTAAGGCATTTGAGCTTATTAGAGAAGGAGTACTTCAGTGCCAAAATAGACTATGTGTGCCTAATGTAGATGGGATAAGAAAGAGGATTATAATAGAGGCACATCATTCGAGGTATTTCATCCATCCAGGGTCAACTAAGATGTATCAATATTTGAAAGAAATATATTGGTGTAGTGACATGAAGATGAACATTGCAGAATTTATAGCCGAATGTCCAAATTGTCAAAGAGTTAAAGTAGAGCACCAAAAGCCCAGGGGTTATATGCAATGCATAGATCTTCCAATTTGGAAGTGGACATGATCAACATAGATTTTGTCACTGGTTTGCCTTGTACATATCGAAAGTTTGATTCCATATGGGAGATCGTTGATAGGCTTACCAAATCCGCACACTTCCTACCAGTTAAGACCACTTACACTGTTGAAGAGTATGCAAAATTCTACATTAAAGAGATAGTTTGACTACACGGAGTGCCAATCTCTATTATATCAGATCGGGGAGCCCAAATTACTGCAAATTTTTGGAAGTCTTTTCAGAGGAATTTGGGAACACAAGTGAATCTAAGTATAGCTTTTCACCATCAAATAGATGGACAAGCAGAATGTACCATACAAATACTTGAAGATATGCTACGATCTTGTGTATTAGACTTTAAGGGAAGATGGGATGATCATTTGCCTCTTATCGAGTTTGCCTACAACAATAGCTACCATTCAAGTATCAAAATGGCATCATATGAAGCTTTGTATGGAAGAAAGTGTAGATCACCAATTGGATGGTTTGAAGTGGGTGAAACTGCCTTGTTCGGGCCAGATCTTGTTTATCAAGCTATGGAAAAGGTTAAAGTAATTCAACAGCAGCTGGAAATAGCCCAAAGTCGACACAAGTCATATGTAGATATTAGAAGAAGAGGGCTAGAGTTTTCTATCGGTGTTTGGGTATTCTTGAAGGTATCACCAATGAAAGGGGTGATGAGATTTGGTAAGAAAGGAAAACTAAGTCCACGTTATATAGGCCCATATAAGATTATTCAAAGGTTTTGCCAGGTCACATATGAGTTAGAGCTACCTTAAGAGCTCTCAGCAGTACATCTAGTATTTCATGTCTCAATGCTTCGAAAGTGCATTAGAGATCCATCACATATCACTTCTACTGAATATGTACAAGTTACAGAAGATCTCACCTATGATAAAATACGTATTTCCATTTTAGATTGATAAATTAAGAAGATAAGGAATAAATAAATAGCATCTGTAAAGTAATTTGGAGAAACCAGCAAGTAGAGGAAATCACATAGGAAGCTGAGGAAGAAATGAAATCCAAATACCCTCATCTATTCAAATACGAAGAGAAAGTCCAAGATGCTAAATTAGAGCAATAACAAGTAAGTGTTTATACTTGAACTTGTTTCGGTTGGATAATTATGCTAACATTCGAGGACGAATGTTCTAAAGGGGGGAAAGATGTAACACTCCATATTTTTGTGTGTACTTGTTCTATTTATATGGAACTTGATATATCTTTGTGGTCTAGATGGAGTTCTAAATACTTCCCATGTGGTTTAATGTGACTAAGTATATACAAATTTTAAGTTAGATTAAAGAGTTAAGAACTAAAAATTGAGTATTTTGTTAAGGTGCTTTCTTGAATTACTTAAGCTAGTAGGTGGATCACTTACTTGAGCTATTTGGACTAAGTTAATGGACCCAAGGTTATGGATCAGATTTGATCCTATGTTAAGGTATTCATTTGGGCCTAACTTAAGTAAAAGAGAAGGAAATAAAAAAAAGCCCAACACTCAAAGCTACAAAGGTTCATTTTAGTTTAGCCCAACTATGAATTAAATAAGTATGTACATAACCTACTAATACTTCATTTGACCAACTTATTGGGCCAAATACACTACCACCTACTTGAATTAATTTTGGCCCAAGTTAAAGGAAAGAAAAGAAAGAGAATGGGCAACAAAGGCCAAATAGTTTTGGATCCACAAAAGGCCAATATATTGGGAAAGTATATACATCATTTAATTGAAAAAATATAGACCAAAAATATTCAATAAGTCATCAGAGAGTAGCTTCTATATATGGATTGGAAATCAGCAATTTTTTCTCATTTCAACCTAGACAAAAATTTCAGCCTTCTAGGTTTTTCTCTCTTGTTCTCTCTTGGCTATGAAGTAACCCTATAGTTCCACAAGGGTTCTTGGGATTGAACTTCCGTCCAAGTTAAAGATATGTGAATAATTCATGAGATTTTACTAAGGAAACTATGTGTTATTCAAGATTAATTTCCAGACAGCCCTCTCTTTAAGTTTTTATAGTCAATTGTTCTTAGTTATTAAGGGATTTCCCTTTTCTCTTTTGGTGTATGTGTGAAGGTATTAATCTATAGAATAAATACACATTAAGGACTAAATTACCAAGGAAATCAAGGTATGGTTGCTGTCCACTTTTGTCATTTTTCCATATACATGTGTTGATGAAGGATTACACATATTTTGTTGCTATTAAAGGATGATTGGAGTGTTGTTGCAGATTGTTTTGTGTGTTTGAGTTGGGGGATGCCCGGTTTCTATTGGGAAAAGGTGTGATAGTTTGTATTGAACTATAGAAGATGGATGTGGTGATACACCACTGAATTAATGATTGTGTACGTCTATTACTCATTTCGCTTTGATACACCACTGAATTAATGATTGTGTACGTCTATTACTCATTTTACTTTGTGTCTTGGTTGGGAGGTGTAATGATGTCAAAGTTGTGTTGGGTGATATTATATGAATATGTATGGTATGTGGATGTAATTAAAGTATAAGAGGGTTAAATTGACACCCTTTATTGATAAATTAAGGAATTACTTCCCGGCCACTAGTTTGGTGAAGTTAAATAGCCAAAATGTGAAGTTTGGTTGCTAATATTAGTTTTCCATATATTTCATTGTAGATAAGTAATCCAAAAGGGTGGAGAGTCGAGTTGGTTTGGTATTGGATTTTTATAACCAGGTATGTAAGACATACTCTATTTTGTACTCTTGGCATGAAAACAGACACTTGTTCCATTGAGCAAGCTTCCAAGATTATCCTATAACATGTGTGCATAATAGCACCGTATGATATCCCATGTTACTAATGAACTTGATCCCACTCTCTAATGTGTTAAAACACCTCAATACATGCTTGCTACCAATCCTACATTTCTATTTTCACTAGTAAATTTCAGAATTTCTTTGATTACCCAAATAAGACCCATGTGTTATTTTTAGCTCCTAAACACTTCATTAGCATGCCAAAAACTCCTTACTTCATTGTTATTGCATTGATTGCCTATTTACATGTCTCTTATTGATAGATCATTGTTTAAAGGTACCATAATGTTATGACCATCGAAGTAACAATCTTAAAGGCTAATTAAACTAGGTAATGGAAATTTGTAAAATGGGTGACAGCTCAGGGGCATAAGCCTAGCATGGGCCGATCCCGATACTTTATATATGTGTGGAAGCTCAGGGGCATAAGCCTAGCATGGGCCGATACCAATGTTTATTTACAGGTGGCAGCTCAGGGGCATAAGCCTAGCATAGGCCGATCCTGATTTGTTATTTACCATTGATCAGATGGTCATTCGTATCATATGGATTACAAAGATAATGATGTAATAAGGTAAAAGAAGAAAAGAAATGTAATGTACCCTGTTCCACAAGTAAATGTAAAGGTGATCTCTAGCACTATTTTTACACTTGCTCCAAATTTTTATCGAACCTTTGTATCTTGTATTGTTACTTTTCTACCTTGCATACTCAGTACATATTTTTGTAATCTCCCTTTATAGGGGACCTATATTTTATGCTACAGGCACAAGTGCTTCGGCAAACATGCCTCCTCAGTAGGAGCCCAGGATATCCATCTGCTATTGGTGAGCTCAGTTTGCTTCGGGGCATTCCGAATCAGTTCTGTATATTTTTGGTATTGTAGAAAAGTTAATAGTATGGCGGGAGTTTGTCCCGACCTTAGCTAAGTTCTATGTATCATCTAGTGGCTTTGTATACCAATGTAAAGTTAAGAATGGTAGTGTGTTATCTTGTAGATATTATGGCCCCAACGGCCAAGTCTATTATGTATATGGTTTTAGGGCTTGTCATTTATATTTTTTTCTATTAAGGTATTATATTCGTAGATGGCAAAACCTTTGCCTATTATAGTTGCATGCATGTGAATTCCAAGGTTATGGGTTGATTCTCTTGGGCCTTCACGGCTACGGGTGCTTATCCGCCCCAATAGGATTTGAGGCGTGATAGATGTCTCAACCTACGCTGGCTACATAGTTCTAGAACACAAGGAGTACTTCTAAGGATCACACCCTCTACTGGCAGGTGAGTCCCTATCCTTTGATTTACTCGGTGCTCAATTCTACTCCCAACTAAATAAACCCTGGACTGATTTCTAAATTGTTCTAAGCTGGAACAAAATATTACTGATCATACTATTTAACTGAACTAAAATGAGTTCACTGAGTTTCATGGACTAACGGAATACTACTGAATTCTTTTAATTGAATTAGTACTACTGAGTTTCCCTGAGTTTTGTAACTGATTGAATTTTACTGATTGTCACATGGCTGAATACTATTCTTTAACTGACACTGGCTCTGGGCATATAGCTAAATTGTCGGGTATTAAATACACCCAGGACTCAATAGCATAAAAATAAAATCACTGCATGACTTTTGTAGCATAATGGTACTAGCTTATTAACAATACATTCACTTAGGCATTTCTATCAAACACCTGATATACACTGGGCTTATGCAAGATTAAGTTCAAATAATAGCATGTTATGCTTGGGCTAGTCAATTCACAGAGGAATTTTGACAAACACTTGAGAAGCATGGGTATTTCATATATCAATACACATGTAATACAATCATGAATTCTACATTCAATTTCCAATTCAAGAATTTAACATGAAGTTCACAAAGTTCAATTCACAATTAACTAGTTTGCATGAAACTTGAGACAAATCATGGAGTTAGATCACCATTAACATCATAATCATGAATAAATTCAAGATCCAACAAGAATTCCATTAAATCAATTAACTTTAATTTTAAAAGAGTTTCTTGGACTCTAAGGGTGGAAGCCCTTGGATGAACACTTCACATACCTTTGTGCTTGAATTCTGAAAAATTGGTGGTTGTTTCTTGAGTTCTTGATTTGAAATTGATCCCCCTAGGGTTTCTGTTCTTGAGAAATTTGATAATAATGAATGAATTTAGCCTCTGAAGGGGCTTAATATCACGTTTGGGGGTTGATAAACGTGGAAAAAGACCTTAATACCCCTGAGGATGCGACTTTTTAATGACTGAAAATTAAACTGTTGATGCGTAGACCGACGTGCCATTTCATTGGGATCGATGCGATGGACAACACACCGCATAGATTCCATGTCAGTTCACTAGAATTTGTCACTAGGAGCCAAGGAAAATATTGATCGATGCAATGGACGACGCGCCGCATCGAGATCGCGTTAATACACTATTTTGGATTCCCAAACGTGGTTCAAACTAGGTACAAAAAAATATGAAACTCGTCCAGGAAAACCTACTTACATTCTTGATCATGAATCAATCTAAAGATCGATACTTTAAGGTTATAAAAGTCGTGAAATAGAGTTGCCAACTTACTAAGGCCAAAATAATACTAAGTCCCCTTAGCAGTCTTAAAAGACTAAGTTGAGCTTAGAATTTTGTGGGGTCTTACAATATCTCCCCCTTGGGAACATTCGTCCTCGAATGAGACTAATTAAACTGAGAATACTGATAGACTAGATTTAGACATTGGACATGCACAACTGAAGCATGACTTCATGACTGAAATACTGAATTGTCATACTGAACATGCATATCTGATGTATGAGTACATAGCTGAACATAATTCATAAATGCATGAATGGGATTACTGATATGCTGAGCTTATATACTGGACATGTATGTCTGATGCATGAGTATATGATTGAACTAATTCCTGAATGCATGACTGAGTATGCAATGTTAGTTGATACTAAGTTAGTAGCTATATCTGAAAATGAGACTAGGTAAATTCAAAGGAAATCTATTACCTTGGGCTGAGTTTGAGTTTACGGAGATGAGGTAAGGATACTTGGTTCGCATATCTGCTTCTGCTTCCCAAGTAGCTCCCTCAACGGACTGCTTTCACGAAAGAACTTTGAATAGAGGGACATTTTTGTTCCTCAGTCTACAAATTTGATAGTCAAGAATTTTGACTGGGACCTCTTCATAAGAGAGAGACTGTCCTGAACATCTATACTCTCTATAGGGGCTACAATTGCGGGGTCACCTGTACACTTATTTAGCAAAGGGACGTGAAACACTTGATGTACTGAAGCTAAGTATTGATACAAGATCTAAACCTAATTCAAAAAATTATGGACTCAAGACACAAAAATCATTAACCACAAGACACAGAAAACAACACAAGAAAGTGTATCAAACCTTCAAAAACACCTCATCAATGGAAGTTCAAACCTCACTCTTAGGTGGACCAAATGAATTCACACTCCTCAATCACACCTTTCTTGCCAATTGATCAACATAAGTGAAATCCATCAAATGTATTAATCTCTCAAGTTTGGATGTCTTTTCCAAGACCTACACTAAGATGGATTTTCCAAGATCTACATTAAGGAAAGAAACTACACGAAGAGTAATACTCAATTTCAATTCATCAAAGTCCATAAATATAGTATCTAAAGTGTCTATTTATACTTATTACAAACAATGACAAAAATACCCTTAATGAAGGGTGCTTCTTTGGAGTGTAAAAAGAAGTCATCAAAAGACAAGAATGCCCTTAATGAACCCCCAAACAGAGGCGGCTTTGGAGTGTATTTCAAAGCTCCTCTTCACACTTTAGCATATACACTCCAATAGGTGAACTCATGACACAATCATAAGTTTCCAACTTCATAAACATTGCTTGAAGACCATGTAACTCTTTGGCTTGACTTCTTGTGAGAGGTCTTGTGCTCTTGGTGCTTCTCATGCTTGTATCATCGTCTCCATGAGAAAGGAATTTGTCTTCAAATTTGTACCTTGAAAAACCAAGGAGAGGAAAAAAAACATACATTCCTCAAGGGAGGAGGATTAGCATTAGTACCACAAGTTATATAAACAAGCCAAGGTTGTTCACTTTTGACATACATCTATATATCCTTGGTATTTTTCATGAAAAAATTGGAACAAAGAATATAAAGGAATTGCATAGCTTTAACACCATGAGGGAATGCACATGACCAGAAGTTACTCCACCCACATCCCAAAGGTACTCCGGGATCAAATGGGAGTAGAAGACAAAGGTCTAAGCCAAGAGGAGCCATTCCTTTCACTAGTCTATCAAGCCAAGGGGGTATATATTTGAAATACAACCAATAATACTTTGTTATGATCATGAAATACTTAATAAAAGCATCATAAAAGACATGGTTAAGAGAGACATCAAGGAAAAAGGAAGCAATTTGAAACACAACCTTCCCCACCCTAATAGTATACCAGGATCAAATAGAAGAAATAGACAAAAATCTAAGCTGAGGTTAGCCATTCCTATTACTATAAAATTAAACCCACAATTACCCAAGGCATTTCTCACAACTTTGAAATACACATGGTCACTATGAACAAGACTAATACCATGATTTTCATCACACAAGTTCAAAGGACCATACTCATTATCTAGATTAACATTACAAGCACCAATATCTACTTGAGATATTTCAAGCATATCATTCACATGTTCAAGTAATGAGTTATTCTTAGAAGAACATTGATAATTATACACAACAAGATAACTACCAAGAAAAGAAACATGTACTTCTATACTATGTAAACCCGAATTCACATCACCTTGGCTACTAATAGCCATATCACAACATTTTAAACTTAAGAGAGTTTAGAGTGTACCAATTTCACCTTGATTTCTACTATGGAAGCCCACTTGTTTTTCACAATGGAAAACTAGTGTGTGAATACTCTTGTCACTTGGTAATGGAACCTTATTCAAGTTATAAGTGCTAGCACTAGATGGACACAAATCATTCTTACAAAAATAATTGATTTTGTCATCTGAAGGATCAACTAGTGCTTGCATTCTCACAACAAGAGTTTGGTCCTTATGCAACCTATCAACACCAAGAGTATCACAAAATCAAGATTCATACTCTCCTACACTAAGAAATTCCGAAACTACTCCACCTTGGCCACTACTAGCCATATCACCACAATTCAAGTTTCTAGGAGTATAGAGAATAGCTTTATTACCTTATAGATCATGGGAAGTGTGTTTTCCCTCCTTTTTAGCATTAGGGATTCCTTCATTCTCTTCATTACAAGGGAATAGTTCAAGTCTTCCCTTTGGACTCACTTCTTTATCACTTATCCTAAAATGGGGACTTTCAGCTAAGGGCTTTAAGGGAACTTCCTTGGGCTTCTCCTTGGGACTTCTAGAGTTGAACTTTCACATGAGAAGATAAAATACTAGGCAAAATGATAGTATTTGGATTAGTGAGTGATAAGGATTCTTTGTGGACAAGATCCGCAATCAAGTATTTGTTTCCCTTTCCAACTTCACTACCCTTGGTTTTCTTTTCCTTTTCACTTTATTTTTCAGATCCTCCTTGTGCCTCACCATTCATTTTCTCTCTATCTTGAGGCTTAGCCTCACTCTCCTTGGGTGCTAACTCTCCTATTTCTCCTACTTGGATGGATGGAGTTTAGTTTAGGGAAGTTTGGAGAGGGGGAGCCAGATTTAGTTGATAATGGGTTTAGATTTGTGGCATGGAGTTTTGTGGAGTGTAGGGTCTTTGGTCAAGTGGATTTGGGACTTGGTGGTTTGAATTTTGTGGAGGTTTTTGTGGACATAGTCTATCAACCCCGGCTTTTAATCGAGCCACACCACCCTTCAAAGCATCCAAGTTACTCTTCATATCTCTCCTTAAAGCATCATTATTATCCTCTATTTTTCGGGCAAAGGCCTCAAACCGAGCCATAAAGACTCTAATAGCATCATTTCCCAAAGGTTGGGAAGTAGTACCTTCGAATTCCATGGCAAATGTACCTAAAAAGAGCAAAAAAACAGCAAGCAAAATGATCTATGAAACGAGCAAACAAGTTAGTTGAAAAGCCTCACTTCACTCACACTCAACCTCACCTCACACTTGGCCTCACAAATTAGAAATACTTGGCAAGTTACTTGAGAGGTAAGAAACTTTGGTCTGGAATCGATCTTTGTTTGAAACAACTAAAATAAAGTGATGCACGATCTTGAACCAACAAAATACTATGGCTTTAAAACAAGAAAAAAGCACACAAAGACCGAAGACTCAAAATAAACGAACTCTAGACTAATTACCAACCTATTAGGTACTTACTAGTTTGATAATTAGTGATAGAATTAGCTTAAAAGAAACTAGAATAAAAAGTTAGAAACTAGGAAATCTACCTAAGAACTTAATTTGGCCGTTGAGCTATGATGACGTGGCATTCAATGATTGGACGTTGAGTTTTCAAAAATTTTCAAGTCTTGTCCTAGAACACCCTTGGAGAAGAAGAATTTTCATTTGGGAGGGAAAATTGAAGGTTTGGAGACCTTTTGGAGCTTCAAATGAATTCAAAATGGATTGGTCCCCCCCCTTGTACTTTCAATTGTACTTGATTATTCCCTTTGTCTCTTCTTTCTTTTGGTTGACAATGAATATGCCAAGGAATGTTCTTTCACAAACACCAAGTACACTCTCTTTCTTATCATTTTTTAGATCAAATAAACTATTTGAATATTCTTCCTTAGCAAGACTTGATGAACATGGAAGAACAAGATGAATATTTAAGAGTTGACCAAAGTTTGACCCCTAACCAAATGAACTCCAAATCTGGATTTTCTTGTAGATCTAGGTTACTTAGGCCAAGGTGAACTCAAATATGTAAAAATCATACACAAAAATCATCCAAATCAAAATCTCAATTTTGGATCTATCTTAAAAGCTTCAAAAACATCATATCCATGGAGGTTCTTAGCTCAAACTCAACCAAATCTTGTTCCAAGTGTAGATCTAGATTCCCTAGGTGTTAGAGAACAAGAATCTAACACAACAAACCAACAAACCACAATAAAATTTAGTATATTTAACCAACCACTTTCGGATCTACACAAACAACTCAAGACAACACCAATTGTTTTTTGAAATTTTCAGATTTTTTTTGACTCTTTTTTGTTGAGATTTTCTTAATTAGAACACTAAAACCAAGATTTAGGGATGTTAGAACAACCCTAAACAAGGATATGATACCAAATGATACAAGATCTAAACCTAATACTCAAATTTAAGGACTCAAGACACAAAAATCAGCAACAACAAGACAAAGAAAACAACATAATAAGAAAGGGGATGAAGAAGAGATGCATAAAAGTAAAGATAGGCAATGAAACCCTTACTATCACCAATGATTAGCATAAGAAAGTGTATCAAACCTTCAAACACACCTCATCAATGTTAGTTCAAATCTTACTCTTAGGTGGACCATAGGAATTCACACTCCTCAATAACAACTTTCTTGCCAATTGATTAACACAAGTGAAATCTATCAAATGTATTAATCTCTCAAGTTTGGATGTCTTTTAACCTACACTAAGATGGATTTTACAAGACCTACACTAAGGAAAGAAACTACACTAAGAGTAATACTTAATTTCAATTCATCAAAGTCCATGAAAATAGTATCTAAAGTGTCTGTTTATACTTATTACAAACAATGACAAAAATACCCTTAATGAAGGGTGATTATTTGGAGTGTAAAAATAATTCATTAAAAGACAAGAATACCCTTAATGGACCCCCAAATAAAGGTGGATTTGGAGTGTATTTTAAAGCTCCTCTTCACACTTTAGTATATACACTCTAATAGGTGAACTCATGACACAATTACAAGCTTCCAACTTCATAAACATTGCTTGAAGAACATGTAACTCTTTGGCTTGACTCTTTGTGAGAGGTATTGTGCTCTTAGTGCTTATCATGCTTGTATCATTGAAGGTAACTCAAGCTCATAATCTACCTTTCTGAAATGGCTGAGAACTTGGTAAGGACTGACATATCGGGGACTGAGCTTCCCGTTCTGACCAACCTCTTCACTCCTTTTATAGGAGATATTTTCAACAATACAAAACACTGATCCCGAACTTGAGATCATTTATTAAATACACATGAATAGGAAAATGAGAACATAACTGAGCCTAAAACGTGATACAGGAACTGATTATCATAAATAGAATTGAGCCCTTGAATACATGGCTTACGGATGAGATTAGAACTTAAGGGTCCACCTATTAGTACCCACTACTCCAAACTAGATTTGTTACGTAAAGAGAAGATGGAAGGTTTAGGTCATGAAAGCTCGGGGATTATAGTGCATCTCCCCCTTAGGATATTATGTCCCCTGAAGAATGCTGACTTGACTGAGATACTGAGGAAAAATTGAGATGATGCACAGGGTACCTACGAATCAAATCGTGACTACATATTGGGGTTTTAAAACCAAGGCATAACACCTTAACTGAGATGAACTCACAACCGAATGGTTGCTTGATCTTGGAATTATTACATTCATGAGTGTGACTAGATGAAAGGATGGGAAACCCAGCCATATGAACATTATCCACCTAATTGCTAAATTGAATTACTGGTTTTGCGGACTAACTTATGATGAACACTTATATTCGACTGGAGCCTTTCTTTTACACTCATTCTATAGAGTTCTAGTTGCTTTATTGAGCAAGGAGTCTTCGCATGGATGAATAAAATAGTTGAACAAGAAAATCACATCCTGGCTAAAATTTTGTAATATGAGTTGGGACCTACGAAACATTATCTAAGATAAAGTGACTAAGCCTTATGCATTGAAACTATATATTTTCGAGCTTAGAATTATCCCTTGAATACTCTCTCAACTATTCTCTTCACCTTTGTACAACATATCACCTGAGACTACTAAAAATATTCATATGGGTGTTGAGAACGGGTGCATGATATTACTAACTCATCTGAATATCTGAGTAGCTAATAGTTGAATGCTTAGTTATGTAATATTGAACAGTATTTAGTTTGAATAACTGGACTATAATTGTAGAGTATCATGCATACAAGTTAAAGACTGAATGGGTAACATGAGGTAACTGAGCATGAATTCATGAAAATTGTATTATTTGAGAAGGTAAGACCAAATGTATAACATGACTATGAAATAGTCTATAAACTGAGGTACTGAAATACTGATAACTGAATAACTGATAACTGTATGCTATGGTTAAACAAATATGAAACTAAACTGAGTTATTGATCTAATTACTTGACTAGGACTATGACCGAGACTGTAACTAAGACTGCAACTAATACTGTACTAGAACAGAATACTGGGTTTTGATAACTCTACCTACTGAGGTTTGATCTGGACTGAATTCTCCCACTATGTTCAAGCCTACTCAAATCTCTGAAATGCATTTAGCCGCTTACACATCAATATGGCATTCAAGACTATCTTCATAGCTACTGCTTCGTGTAAAACTAGCATACAATAATCTTTTATTAATATAAAACATTTACTCTCTCCCTTCTAAGCAACTGCTCATTACTACATTTTTTGAGGAGAGTCCACTGAAGGGTTAACACATGAGAACATGATGTATGCATGAATACTATACCAAACTTGATATTTAATTGAGGTCTGAGAAATAGAATTTCAACACCATGGATTTATCAAAAGATCTAAACTGAGGATATGCGTGATGAAATCTGAATTTTAGCCGCTCGCTAGGAGTGTTGCATGGGTCATGGGAACTAAGGATAATGTATAGCATGACATGGGTACCTGAGTCATGAGCTGCATGACCTGACTCTGGAGTTTCTATATTCATGGAACATGATTCATAACATTGAGTGAACTGGAACTCCTTATACTAGGAACTGTAAGCATGCATGATTGCTAATGTGTACGAGTATGGGATATGATCATAGAGCTGACATATAAGACATGAATAAATATCATGATAAATGATGTGTTTTGAGAGTCTGGAAAACAATTCTGAGATGATCTATGTGATCATTCTCACAATGGGAATAGACAAAAATGTCATCTATGAAGATTATGATGAACATGTCCAATTAATTCTTGAACACATAGTTCATCAAGTCCATAAAAGTTTCTTGGGCATTAATAAGAATAAATGACATGACTAAGAATTCAAACCAACCATACCAAGTTCTAAAAGCTATTTTTGGAATGTCCCATTCCCTGACTTTGAGCGGATGGTAGCCTGATCTGAGGTCTATCTTAGAGAATTAATTGGCACCCTAAAGTTGGTCAAACAAGTCATCGATTCTAGGAAGTGGATACTTGTTCTTGATTGTGACTTTATTTAGCTAACGGTGATCAATACACATTTCGGGAGAACTATCTTTCTTATACACAATAAAACTGGGGCACCCCACAGGGACACACTGGGTCTGATGAATACCTTACCTAGGAGATCCTTTAATTTTTCTTTTAATTCTCTGAGTTTTATAGGTGCCATTCTATATGGTGGGATAGATATTGGCTGAGTATCTAGAAGAAGGTCTATTTCAAAGTCGATTTCCTATTTAGAGAGAAACTCTAGGGAGATCTTTGGGAAATACATCAGGGAATTCACATACTACTAACACTGATTCAAGATTAGAGGTTTCTAAACTAGAGTCTTGGACTCAAACAAGATGGTAGACATATCCCTTAGATATCATTTTCCTTGCCCTAAGGTAGGAAACAACCTGACCCCTAAGTGCTGAAGTATTACCCCTCCACTCAAGGACGGGTTTATTTAGAAATTGAAACTAGAAAATTCTATTTCTATAGACAACTAAGATATAGTAGGAATGAAGCCAATCCATGCCTAGAATGACGTCAAAATCTCTCATCTCTAATTCGACTAAGTTGCTGAAGTGACTTTTTGAGATTCCATAATTGGACAGTTCCTGTATACCTACTGGGCTATGATAGATTTGCCCACTGGGGTAGAAACTGAGAAAGGCTCTACTAGAATTTTAGGACTGACTTCAAAGTCAACAACTATATCAGAAGTTACAAAAGATAAAGAAGCTCCTGGATCTAGCAAAGCATAAACATGCAAATGATAAACTTTTAATGCACCAGTGACCACATCATGAAAACTTTCCTGATCTATTTGGGACTGAAGTACATAAAGCCTATTTGGGCGTTGCTCACTGGTGGAACTGGAAGTGGCACCCTGCTAATTCGGGCGATTGGATTAAGCTGGGGAATGATTTTGCTAACCCTGGGAACCTATCTGGGGACAATATCTGACTCTGTGACCTGGCTTTCCATACTTGAAATATACATCACTACCAGCTCTGCAGATACTCTTGTGGTTTCTGCCGTATTTTAGACAAAGGGGATTAGTTCGACCACTCTTTAGCCTAGATGTTCTGGCCTTCTTATTCTTTCTCTTCTTTTCCCTACGCCTCTCTTCCTTACTCTATGTTGCATGTGCCATAAGCCTAGAAAAAATAACAACCATCTGACTTTTCTAAGCAACTATTGAATGAGCCAAGGTGGTAAAAATAGATCTAAACTCAGCGTGAGAAATATGCTCATTTAGGGGGTCTTCTTGAACGTTCGGAGGGATTGACTGGTTTTGTTAGCTTCTTTAGAAGACATATTCTGGAAGCATAAGGAAGAGATTAATTAGACTGAGAGTTTAACTTGAGCTCATGCTCACTCGTATGACATGAATGCTGAAATAAGGAAAATTTTTCCTAAAATACCTTGCAGCCTCCTGTCCATAAGTGTGGCACGCTACACACCCATGAACAAGACTCTACTAGATGCAACTTTCAGACTTCCTAGGACTCTGTTGAATCGTAGGCTCTGATACCAAGTTTGTAACACCCCAATTTTGTACCCTGGACGCTATATGATACTCATAATCTTGAAGGACCACAAGCTAACCCATGAATGGTACCTGCTGTAATAATTGAATAATAATGATGTAAATATGCAAAAAATAGGTAGAAATTTTCCATAAGGTTCAATACTGAAATAAAAATGAATACTATATAACAATACCAAAACTAAAACATCTGTCTAAAAATACTCTAGTCTGAAAAACCTCTAAACTATCTAAAATATGGAGTATCTAGGATAGTCCCCAACTAACTTAGAACTACTAAAATAACTAAAATGCTGAAGTAATAATAATGTCCTCAAACTATGAGGACTCTCCACTAACTCTGGCTGCTGAAAATCTATAACTATTAGGGATGATCGGACGCTCGTGGATCTGGACATATAATATAAAACATCATAGCGCAAAAGAAATATATGTGTCAGTACTTTGAATGTAATGGTATGCGAAGTGAGGTAGGTTAAAATGTATGGGTTCATATGCATGAACAACACTCACTGAATAACATGAATGTAACTGAATCAGAGTACATTCATGAATACATAAACTGTAACTGAGATTGTGATAACACTGGATACTGAGTTTGAATGCTGATTTACTGATATCTGAGTCTACTGATACTAAATTACTAATAATTGAGTGACTGTATTTGACAGTCCTGAATATGGAAGTGTGCTGAGTTTTGTACTGAGATGAGTGATTGTATCTGACAGTCCTGAATCTATAGAACTAAACTGAGTTCTACATTGAGATTGGAACTAAAACTGAGACTATGAGAGTTAATCATCTAAACTACATGCCCCTTTTTGAACAGATTAGGGTCCAACCCATAATCCCAGTTGGAAGGGTGTCAGTACCATGCCATGAGTAAAGATAAGTTGAGTCACCCTTATCTGGTAGGTGCTCTGAATGAGAATGGTGGTACCCTCATCTGGTAGGTAAGTCACCTCATCAATCCTATCCGTCTGCAAAAGAATAAAACCAAACAAATCTTAGAAACTAAATCAGATTCATTCCGCAAAATGAGTAAAGTAAGTTAAGAGCTTGTAAAAATGTTCTATAGATTACTGAAGATAAGATATGGATGTCATTTTTCCAATTCGTGGGACTCTACTAGACACTTGCTCTTATACCAATAATACTGGTGAACTTAGCGCTCTGATACCAATTTGTCTTAACTCAATTTACAAGTCATGATGTCACCTACTTTATCTTACTAGTAGGTAAGACAAATTGCAGCCTGAAGCTATAACAATGGGATAATTTGGTGGAAATGGCATAAATGACAGAAGTATGCAAGTAAAAGGCTTACAAGCAATAAATCATGGAATAATAATATAACAAAGAGAAATAAAAGAAATAATAACATCTCATGACCTAGTAGTATTGGTACAAGAGCCTATAACAAAAAATAACACAGGTACTATCAAGTCACTAGGCAATTGTCTCGAAAATTGAAAGACTAGATAAAATTAAAGAAAGAGAAAAGGTCAACTCAAGCTCTAAGATCTCACATTGTCTCCAAACTCTGACTATCACAAATCTCAATGTCAACTATAACTTGAATTTTCACCAAAAAAGTACAAAAATTTAGTATGAGTACCAAAGCCCAAGGTATACAGTGGGCATCATTAACCGACTGAGCAAAATTATAATATAAATATAGTAAAATACGAGATAAATAAGTTAAGTAAAGGTGATACGTTAAACCTAGAATAACACTCCAAATACTATAAATTAATAATAGGGATAATAATATTAAAGAAAACATAACTATCACTAAATATTTGGTCCTCATAAGCCAAAAGGTGCAATAAAGTATATAACCTAATGCGGGCCTCCATAATCCCAAAGGGTGCAATCAAGGAGAAATAATAATCAAAATTATACAAGTTAACCATATCTCAAAATTATAGTTGTGGAATATTCCATACTATGAAACACCAGACTGAAATCAATTCCATAACTGTCATAATCAACACCTCATTGCCATACTTGAACCAGAACTGATATCATCATTTATCAGACTTAAACCATAATTTATATCATCATTTGCCAAACATGAACCAAAACCAATAACATATCCCAAGTACCTAACTAGAATACAACATCATAGGGATCAAGAAATTAAATTAAATAATGTACAAGGCCTATAGGTCCTATAATCTATACGATGCTCATAATTCCAAAGGACCACAAGCTAACCCATGACTAGTACCTGCTACAATAACTGAATAATAATGCTGTAAATATGCAAAAATTAGGCAAAAATTTCCCATAAGGTTCAATACTAAAATAAAACTGAATATGAAATAGCAATACCCAAACAGAAACATTTGTCTGAAAATACTCTAGTCTGAAAAGCCTCGAAACTATCTGAAATATGGAGTTGATGGGACAAGTCCCCAACTAACTTAGAACTACTAAAATAACTAAAATGCTGAAGTAATAATAATTTCCTCAAACTATGAGGACTCTCCACTAACTCTGGCTGCTGAAAATCTATAACTGCTAGGGATGATCGGGCGCTTGTGCATCTGGAAATATAATATAAAATATCATAGTGCAAAAGAAATGTATGTGTTAGTACTTTGAATATACTAGTATGCGAAGTAAGGTAGGTTAAAATGTATGGGTTCATATGCATGAACAACACTGACTGAATAACATGAATGTAACTAAATCAGAGTACATGTATAAATACATAAACTATAACTGAGATCGTGATAACACTAGATACTGAGTTTGAATGCTGATTAACTGATATCTGAGTCTACTGATACTAAATTACTAGTAATTGAGTGACTGTATTCGATAGTCTTGAATATGGAAGTGTACTGAGTTTTGTACTGAGATGAGTGATTGTATGTGACAGTCCTAAATCCATAGAACTGAACTGAGTTCTACATTGAGATTGGAACTGAAACTAAGATTATGAGAGTTAATCATCTAAACGACATGCCTCTTTCTGAATAGATTAGGGTCCAACCCATAACCCCAGTTGGAAGGGTGTCAGTACCGTGCCATGAGTAAAGATAAGTCACCCTCATCTAGTAGGTGCTCTGAATGAGAATGGTAGTACCCTCATCTGGTAGGTAAGTCACCTCATCAACCAGCAACTGGCAGGTTGATGTCTCAACCTACGCTGGCTAAGTAGTTCTAGAACACAAGGACTGCTTCTAAGGATCACACTCACTATTGGCAGGTGAGTCCCCATCCTTGGGTTCACTCGGTGTTGAATCCTACTCCCAACTGAATAGACCATGGATGACTGATTTCTAAACTATTCTAAGCTGGACTAAACTATTACTGATCATACTATTTAACTAAAGTGAACTGAGTTCACTGAGTTTCATGGACTAACAAAATACTACTAAATTTTTTTAACTGGCTGAGTAACTGATTGAATTCTACTGATTGTGATATGGATGAATACTATTCTATAACTAAAACTGGCTCTAGGCATACTACTAAATTGTCGTGTATTAAATACCCCTAAGAATCAATAACATAAAAAGTAAATCACTTCATGACTTTAGTAGCATAATGGTACTAGCTTACTAACAATACATTCACTTAGGAATTTTTGTCTAACACTTGATATACATTAGGCTTGTGCAAGATTAAATTCACATAATAGCATGTTATGATTGGGCTAGTCAATTCACATAGGCATTTTGACAAACAATTGAGAAGAATGGGTATTTCACATATCAATACGCATGTAGTACTATCATGAATTCTACATTCAACTTGCAACTCAAAAATTTAACAAGGAGTTCACAAAGTTCAATTCACAATTAAGTAGTTTGCATGAAACTTGGGACAAATCATGGAGTCAGATCACCATTAACATATAATCATGAATACATTCAAGATCAAACTAGAATCCATAAAATCAGTGAACTTAAATTTTAAAAGTTTGTTGGACTCCAAGGGTGGAAGGATACCCTTGGATGGATACTTCACATACCTTTGTGCTTGAATTTTGAAAGATTAGTCATGGTTTCTTGAGTTTTTGATTTGAAATTGATCCCCTCTAGGGTTTCTGTTCTTGAGAAATTTGAGAATAAAGAATGAATTTAGCCTCTAAAGGAGCCTAATATCATGTTTTGGGGGATGATAAACATGGGAAAAAGTCTTTATTACCCCTAAGGACGCTACTCTTTAATGATTAAAAATCAAACTATCGAAGCACTGCATTATTGGCATCGATGTGGTGGCCAATGCACCGTATCGAGTCTACATCGGTTCACTAGAATTTGCCACTGGGATCCAGAAAAAATATTAATCGATGCGATGGACAACGCGCCACGTCGAGATCGTGTTGATACACTATTTTGGATTCCAAGACATTGTTCAAATAAGGTCTAAGAAAATATAAAACTTGTCCAGGAATACCTACAGACATTCCTGATCATGAATCAATATAAAGATCGATACTTTAAGGTCTTAAGATTCGTAAAATAGAGTTGCCAACTTATGAAGGCCAAAATAATACTAAGTCCGAATACTTTACTAGAATTTTTCTAAGTCTGGGACCCACCCATTAGCAAGCTTAAAAGACTAAGTTGAGCTTAGGATTTTGCTGGGTCTTACATAATGTGACTTGACAAGTCATCATGAGACTTGTAGCGATTGGGCAACCAAATTTCAGCATTTTAAGTAAGGGTATTCTTGTTAATTGCCTCTTTCCTCACTTAGGCCCCATGACCATAAAACACCTTTGGGGCATTATTTATCCTTTATCAAATCAAAACACTCTCAACTCTCTTAATCCCTAAGTCAAAGAACACCTAGGGCTTCTCAAGATTGATTGTCAAAAAGCTTCCAAGGGCTAATTCTCTCCATAATTATGACACTTACAAGCATGTGACTCTACCCTTAAACTTGTATTACTTAAAGCATGAAAATTATCTGACTGTTTTTGTGGATTTTTACATAGTTTTTGATACGAGTTGAGGGGGTTGGAATGAATGTTTCTTAAATTGAATTCCTATGATTTTTTTATGAATTGTTCATGCTTTATTTATGGTTTTGAACTCGAAGGGTGCATGTGTTTGGTGAATAAACTAATGGCTCATGGTTTTCCCCAATTTTGTGAATTTTAATAATTAAATTGGTATAGTCCCAACCCAATGTTGTGAAATTGGATTTTAATATGAGTATATACAATTGAAAATACTTTTTGAACCATTGTATGGCATAAAAGGCATTTGAAACATAAATTGATTTTATTAAACCTTGGGGATTGCGGATTCCCTATGTGAATGAGTAATTAAACCTAGAGGGGTTATAAATTACCCCATGTGAATGGTTAATTTATATGGCATGATAGTGTTATCTTGTAAGTGAAGTTGGTATGATGATACCAATGGGGTGCCTTAATAAATTGGTTCAATGAATGGGAATGTGCGAAAGGTGTTTTAATTTTTCTTAAAGGGTATTGTATAGCTGGCCATGAAAATGGATATTCCAATGGATCAATATTGAAAATTGCATTCTCTGGCACAGGGGTCAAAATGATTAGGTGGTTCGAGTCCTTATTAAATGACTAGGTTGTTTTATTCTCCCATGTTAAATGACTCGGTGCTTAAGACACCATTTATTTATGACCAGGAGGTTTGAGTCCCCCATGGTAAATATGTACATATGATTATTCTCTAGTTGGTATAGCTATATGTACTGGGGCTCTTTCTGTGGGGGAAGTTGAACCCATATAGCCCGTGGGAGGCTTGTTATGACGGTTGAGCTACACAGTCCAGGCTAATATTTTAAAGTTCATGCTAAGCCTTGTGCCCTATCCTAGCATATTATATTTATGTATATGTGTATGCATATGATTGTGTGGATTGGATTGGATGGTTTTAAACTCTTGACCATGGCATCATTTTATCCTTTCCCTGAGTTACATGCTAGCACTCAACCTGCTAATCATCTTCGAATGTTGTATCTCCAGGGGATTCAGGAACTAGAGACACTTCTGCTTTTCCTACAAAGTGATAGGATATTAGGATTAACAGTTGTCAGCTTGAAGTGGTGAGCTTCCATTCTCTAATAGAGATTCATTTCATGGTTTTGTTTTCTTTGGTTATAGGCTTTTCTTTGGACTTGTTTTGCTATCATCGGGGCATGTCCTAAATTAGATTGATTTTAGTTTGTTTTGGTTTAGATGCTTTGTGGATTACTATGGACTAGGTATTGGTTGTTAATGTATCTTAGACTTCTTGAGATTATCTTTATCTATCTTATTATATGATTGGAATTCTACCATTGTTGGTGTATTGCATTCTATTTGATTAGGCAAGGGGGTGGTCTCCAGCCCATGGTGGACTTGAGATACCTATTCTGGCCAGGCCCTGATTCGATTCATAGAATTAATGATGGAAATGTGTAGATGGCTTTAATTTGGGCTTAAAGAGTGATGTGTAACTTGCTATGGAAGGTGGAGGTCTTAGAGGGACTGATACTGGAAACCACATTTGTCGGCGTAAGGGTCCTGGTGACCCAGTGCATAATTCATACATTATTTACATTTTTGAATGGTAGGAGCGTCAATGGAGTTGGCCCTTTCCCAAATTTTCTTTGTTTATGCGGCTAACACACATTAGTACCCTTTCAGTAGGGGAGCTGAATCCATATAACCCATGGTTCCTTTAGGACGGTTAGAACTACAAAATCCAGGTTAATAGTTTTTAAATATAATGCTAAACCTTGTATCCTATCCCTACATCTTATATATATATATATGAATCTGTGCATATGGTTTTGGACTGAATTGATTATGGAATTATTTTATTCCTTCCTTGAGTTATATGCTAGCGCTCACCCCATTAACCGTTCCCGGATGCTTTATTATTTCATGATATGGAGTCCTAGGGGATTTCTTCGATTACCTTATATAGAGTTAGGTGGTTCTTGTTCGTCGGGGTTTGTCCTGAAGTTGTGAGCCTCCATCTTTCAAAAGGATGGACATTTCACAGCTTTCTTTATGAGTATCGAAACCCCATAGGTTCTTTTTACATTTTAGATTCCCGTTTTGGCCATAGTCGAGGGCATGTCCCAACCTAGTTTGATATTTGGTTTTGTTAGAGGTTTTTCTGGTCAAAGTGAGGGTAGTTATTGTTTATTGATTCTTAGTTCCTATTAAGTTATCTATCTATCTTCCGTATGTTTGTTTAGGTTGCTTCTGATATTATATTATATTATTTTATATTCTATTCTATTCTATTCTATTCTATTCTATTCTATTCTATTCTATTCTATTATATTATATTATATTATATTATATTATATTATATTATATTATATTATATTATATTATATTATGATATGGTTGGCTAGGCTAAGGGGGTGGTCTCCAACTCTTGGTGGGCCTGATATATCCCTCACGATTGGGCTCGAGGTCGGGTTCTGACAGTCCGAGTATTCCAAGAGCTTTCTTTGGTTCTATCATGACCCGATTTTTGAGTCATGATGGCACCTATCATTACCTCTTCCGGATTTACCGGGCATCATCATAACATCATTATATCCTCCAAATTCATCAGGCATCATCATAACATCATTATATCCTCAAAATTTGACGGGCATAATCCTAACATCATTATATCCTTCGGATTCACCAGATATCATCATAACATCATTATGTCCTTTGGATTCACCGAGCATCATCATAACATCATTATATCCTACGGATTCACCGGACATCATCATAAAATCATCATGTCTTTCAAGATAATGATCTACACATACATATGTAGTCAAATCAATAACCTTATTCAACACACAATGATAGAGTATAAGTGATGTAAGGTGACACATAACATCGTACTTTACTATTAATCATCACTACATAATATAAGTAGATGCATAAGCATGAGTATCTAAATGATATACGTAATCACCACTTTTCAAAGTTAACATGTTTATTAGCAAGTCAATCATAAGACAAGTGCATGCTGTCTAGATGCCTCTTTTACTCCTATTTTTCAAAATTCTAACCCCAAAGGAAAATCATTCACATAAACATTAGCTTAATTAATAGTCGTGGATCATAACAAGAGTGGTAACATAAATAGAGGTTAACTTGGTGAACTCATCAATAAGCCAAGCAATAGCATAACCATAAATTCAATTCACAAAACTTTCCAAGGCCATCCATATCATGACAACAAGATAATCAATCAAGTATACACATTATCCAACCATCAACCCCATGCATATCTGACAACCAGGTTTAACCATTATAACTTCAATAATGTGACTTAGACGTTCCTCGGGTATCTAGGTCACTAAGCAATTGCATAGTTCAAGCTTAAGGTGGGTCAAGTACCACTCCTAAGTCCAAATAATTCCAAAGTTCACTTCTACAAGACTAAATTCTACCTAGGCTAGGTTATCTAAATCATATAATAAGGACTTATCAATCATTAATAGGCCTATAAGGGAAAATCTTCTTCAAGTATCCTTTCTAAGTCACCCCAAACATTAAGGCCAATTCATAACTAGTCATATCTAGGTCAACATACTCTTAAGGTTAGTCAACAACATCATTCTTCTCTACTAGAGCAACTAAAGCATTCTCATACTACTACAAGTAGAACTATCCAAGGTTCTAGGCTAAAGTCAAGCAGCTTATTTTACAAGTTTAATAGCCTATGAGGATCAACTAATCCCAAGAATCATCATTCACCCATTTATCATCTAAGACCCTACCCAATCTCACAAGATATCATAAATATACTACAATTTATCTCAATCTAACTACAAGTAAGCCTAGCATACCTTGAGTCCAAATTGCTCAGGAACCAATGACCTTTGCCTTTCCTTTTCTTAAAGCTTTTTCCATGAGCCAAACTATTAACAACATAATATAAGAATCATTAAAAGATTAACAACACTCATTATGGCACCATTATTCCATGGGTCCAAAATGACACAAACCCCCAAGTGGGTCCTACCTTTGAAAAATGAGTTTCTGAGACCAACCCATTGCTCAACTATTTTAGGGAGCTATAAACCTCAAGAAATTTTAGTAAATCAATCACATTTGTGGCTACAATTGAGACTCACAGATTTAGGGGTTTTGGGTCTAGAAATTAAGAAATTAATTTCAAACTAGAAGGTATCTTACCTTAGATTTCTAGAAAAAATAGATTACACAAGTTATTCAAGCTCCTATTCAACCCACAAGACTCACTTTGAAGATTTTTTGGCTCTATTAAAGATTGAGTTCAAAAAGGGAGGCACAAATGGCAAAAATTTTAGGCCAGGCAACATTTAATAGGCCCTTCCTAGGCCTCGGGTAGTACGATCGCACACCCTTCTTGGCTGCGGTCGCAGCTCACACATTCACACCTCACCCACCATGATCACAGTATCTCTCTCTAAGCCAGACAATAACTGAAGCTTGGAACTTGGTTTCGGGCTTCGACCGATGCCTCTAGATGTATCCAAAGTCTATTTTAACTAAATAAGATCTATTTTGACTAAATAAGACATGTAACCACATAGATTTTGACATTCTAGATGTGTTGGGAAAGTCAAATTTTCCATTTAAGGTCGTTTTACTAAAGTTTTTTCTTGATGGTCAATTAGAACCAATAAAGACTTTAAATTGGGAAAATGGTTCTTAAAATTAAATGAACCGCAAGGTTACCAAGCTATCAATCCTAACAAGTCACTAATGACTTAGGGAAGCTATGGTGAAGCTCTATCAGCGATAATAAGCAAGAATGCAGGCAATGACCTGAAAGGTCATTATATCATCCACTGCTAAGGAACTTTCATTCCTAAAAGTTAAAGACAAAGAAAATACTTGAAGTCTCGAACAAATGAGGATACTGGGCTCGTATCTAACTCTCAATATCCCAAGTATCCTCCTTTACTAAGCGGTGCCCCTATTGAACTTTGACTATCGAAATCCCTCGAATACGCAATCGCCTCACATCACTAGCCAAAATAAGAATGGGCTCCTCCATAAAGGTCAACTGCTCATCTATATGGTTCGAGTCCTATCTAAGAACATGAGAAGGATTCAAAATATACTTTTAAAACATATAGACATAAAAAACTGGATGAACAATACAAAAGTTTGGAGGTAAAGCTAACTCATAGGCCACCTCGCCAACTATACAACGGATCTCAAAAGGACCAATATAGCGAGGGCAAAGAAAAACACAATCACAGATTCCAAATCTTAAGGTACGGAGTCTACGATCAGCGTAGGCCTTTTGCCTACTCTGGACTGCTCTTAGCCTATCTTGAATCATCCTGACTCTATCCAATGTGTCCTGAAGAAAATCTGTACCACAGGGTCTAACCTCAAAAGTCTCAAACCATCCTATAGGAGAACAACATCTCCTACCATACAAAGCCTCATAAGGTGCCATCTTAATACATGAATGGTAACTGTTATTGTTGGTGAACTATGACAATTCTAAGTGATGATCCCACTGTCCTTGAAAGCACATAACTCATGACCAGAGCATATTCTCAAGCACCTAAATAGTTCACTCGGACTAACCATCCATCTCTGAATAAAAGGTTGTACTCAATACACTCAAGTACTTAACTCTTCCTGAAATGCTCTCCAAAACCATAAAGTAAATACAGAACCGTGGTCTAATATGACATATAGGGACCCCATGCAAACGAACTATCTCTCGAACATAAATCTAGGCTAACCTCTCAGGACTGAAGGTCATCTAAATAGAAAAAAAATACTATGACTTAGTCAAATGATCCATAATAACTCAAATCATGACCATGGAAAGTACGAGGCAAACCACTAATAAAGTCTATAGTAACCCTTTCCCATTTCCACTCAAGAATGGTTGACCTCTAA
The DNA here is from genome assembly GCF_002878395.1 of Capsicum annuum. NCBI lineage: Eukaryota > Viridiplantae > Streptophyta > Magnoliopsida > Solanales > Solanaceae > Capsicum > Capsicum annuum. The sequence continues at coordinate 40,076,454 of NC_061114.1, forward strand.
ATTTAAGCATCTGGATGCTGATGCTCGACCTTAACCTGCTGACAACATAGGCAATAAGCTATAAAGTCTATTGAATCAAGTCATCATGTTGGGGAATACAAATACGACCCTAAAACCATATGATACCCTCAGAATCTATGATGTGTCTGCCAGACTCATCACTCACTACTCACCACCCGATTACAGAGAAGACACAACTTACTATCCTTAATCTGACGATCACAAATCTACTCAAATACAGAGGACCTCACTTCCATTTATGCTAAAATCCTTTCAGGATCTGAAATATCAAAGCATATAATCAAATTATCTAAGGGATAGATATCCCATGCCAAGGGCCTCTGAGAAACTGATATACATGCCAAACTACCCATACTTACTCCCTTGCGACTCAACGTATCAACAATGATATTTACCTTACCTGGATGATACAAGATGGAAATATCGTCCTTCAGCAACTCCATCCACCTGTACTGGCAAGAATTAAGATCTCGCTGGGTCATAAGATACTAAAGAAACTAATGATTGGTGAAAGCTCATAATGCACACCATACAAGTAATGCCTCCAAATCTTGTGCTCAAAAACTATAACCGCCAACTTTAAATCATGAGTGGGGTGGTTACGCTCATGAACTTTAAGCTGTATAGAGGATCCAAACACATATAAGACCAACCTAGATGCATCACAAAACACTGTGAATCTCTCCCCCTCAACTAGAAAAAATAACACTGGGGCTGTAGTGAGAAAATCCTTGAGCTTTCCAATTCTCAACACACACTCCTCAAACTATTAGAAAGGAACTTCCTTCCGAGTCAATCTGGTTATAGGGGATGATATACTAATAAATCTCTCAATAAAGCACTTATAATAACTAGCCAAACTAATAAAGTTGTGAACCTCTGTCAGAGACGTAGGTCTAGCCCAATCAAGAATCGCAGAAATCTTAGATGGGTCTACCATAATACCTATCTTGGACACCACATGTCCAAGAAATGATACTGAATCAATCCAAAACTCAAACTTTGAGAACTGGGAAAAAAACACATGCTCTCATAAGACCTGGAGCACAATTCTCATGTGCTGCGCATGATCCTCACTACTCTTCGAGTATACAAGAATTTCATTAATGAACATAATAACAAAGATGTCCAGATAGAGTATGAATAAATGGTTCATCAAGTTCATAAATGTGGCTGGGGAATTAGTCATCCCAAAAGATATCATCAAGAATGCATAGTGACCATAACGGATCCTAAAGGCTATCTTCAGGATATCCTGAACCTAAATCCTCAATTGATGATAATCAGACCTTAAATCTATCTTAGAAAATACAGTTGCACCCTTAAGCTGTCAAATAAATCATTAATATGAGGCATAGGATAATACTTTTTCACCGTCACCTTGTTAAGAAGCGAATAATCAATACATATTTGCATTGACCCATCTTTCTTCTTTGCAAAAAAAAATAGGGGTTCCCCACAGGGACACACTTGGTCTAATGAAACCCTTACTAAGAAAACTTTGGAGCTGGGAGTTCACCTCTTTAAACTTAGCAAGAGCCATATGTTATGGTGCGCCCTCCTGCAAACTCTGTGATAAGGGAAGGGAAGATAATATTCAGCCAAAGCCTGGCCTCAACTATGAAATTATTATTTAAGATTTCTCTTTTGGTGGTGGAACAGGGAACCCCTTTGTTAGGGCATAAGATGTTTTCCATCCAGGTCCTTGGCTCATATCCCTTTACATGAAACTTCTCCAAGTCGTCTGGGAGCCCATACACTTCATTGATCTACTCTGTCCCAAAGTCCACTTACCTTTCCTGAATAGTCATCATCAGGTCTATGAAAGAAGTCATACTTAATTATGCTTAGAACTCACAGACCCAATGCTCATTATCCATACAACGTTTTGAGGTAAAGCACATCCACCTAGGTTTAATGAGTCTGGCGTGGAAGCTTGGGAACTTTTTCTCTACTTTGTCTAAGCTAACTCCCCTTTTAGGGAGTAACTTAGTTCTTGCTAAGTTCACATAGTAGAGGTTCTAGTATTGTGTAGCCATGAATCTGTTGTTGTCAAAATCTACTATCTGTGAGGCTTAGAACCTGTAAGCAATACCAATAAAACCAACATTAGTATTACTTTACCAAAAACTTTCTATATCAAATAGCTAAGCTTATATGGTAGTGTTATGGAAGGTTTAAGAGGCAGCAAAGGGTGTATAGAAATTTTGATTTCTGCCAAAAAATTGCCATTAGGTATGGTGATAGTGAAGCATTGACCACGATTATGATGATGCAATAACGATCATCGAGATTGCAATCGCGATACCTAAGACTGAATTTTGCTAGTTTCTATGCTTTAGTTCAGATGAACAATTTTAATTCCAATTTTTTGTTCCTACTAAGCATATCATCATCATAATCATGGAAATTAAGCCTAGAGTGTGTGATATAGCCCCAAACTTGAAAGAATACAAATTGAGCTTATTGAGGCATTAAATTGCACACATGGTGAACACTTCTTGTTAAGTATTTTTAGGTCTAATTCTGGGTACTCAAGACTTCCCCAATAGTGTGTGCACCAACTAAAATAGCTAACCACAACAATAATCACAAACAAACATGCATTCAGTAATGAAAACACAATATCAGGCCTTTGCTTAAACTATAAGTTCCATGCATGCAATTATACCAAAATCAAGGATGTTGAGACAACATATTAGATGTAAAGATTCAAATGAATTGGAATAACACTTGGGGCTGAAACAAAAAGACTAGAGATTGAGAGAATTTTAAGAGAAATTGAGATTGAGAGAATTTTAAGAGAAATTGAGAGAGGTATGGGTAAAGAAGTGGTATACGGATAGTCATTTAAACTGATTTGACCTTGATCACAATCCTAGTTCTACGATCGCAGTCACGAGGCTTCCACGATTGCGGTGGCACAGACTGTGGTCGCGATAACTGAGACCAATCAATTGGTTCTCTTGCATTTCGTGCACAGTCCAAACTTGGCAATTTCACATATTTCTCTCTTCAAGTTCCTTCAATATTCCTCCTAGTGCTAACATCTCATGGATTATCCATCAATAAATGCAGAAATAAAATCTACTCTATCATCCATAAATAAAAAAAATATATTTCACTTTGCATGGTGTGATGGGTTGCCTCCCATCGAGAACTTATTTTAATGTCGTGGCACAACGACTCCACCATTTTCCTTTGTGTCTCTAGTTAGAAGAGTTAGATCTCTATTCTATCTTTCATTCAACATGCAATGAATAATAGAGGGACAAAAGATTCAGATCTTTTAAGATAAGGCTTGAAAGAGTTGAGGAAATGGCAAGCAAGCTTCGATCTCTCCATTTTGAAGACTTGAACCTTTTACCCAACTTTACATCAATTTTGTGGCTTAGCCCCGTAGGTAATGGTGTGCACATCAATAGGCCACTCTTGGTAGATCAGAAGTTGTGTTCCTTGGCCTTTGATGGATGAATTTCCATGTGCTCTTTTGGAATATCAAACTCCAAAATATAAGAATCGGACTCAGTCTCCCCAAAATCCACTATTTTTTCTCTAAGCATATTATTGAAAAGTGGTTTGAACAAAGCCTAAACCCTAATTTCAGGCTAGCCTCCTCCAAGGCATCTTCACCCCTAAATGATCTAGAGTCATCATTATTTTCCTTGATTCTTCTCTTGACTCTAGTACCATTCTTTTAATTTTGACATCATCTTCCTCATCTGATTTAGTAGAATAGGAAGTCACCAAGGATTCTTCGCTACTAAGCTCATCATCATAGCTTGGTTTATTTTCTTGATGAACCTCCTCTTGGAAAATGGGCAAGGTAGTAATAGTTTCAAGCTTTTCTTCTTTGCCTATTTCCTACATCTTTACACTTTTTCACCCTAATGCCTCTTGTTGTATGTCTTGTATATTCTCTCCCATTGCATCTACCCGATCTAATATAGCTAGTAGCCTTGTGTCAATGCTATTAGACTTAGTATGTTGCCCTTCCTTCTTTTCATCATAGGACCTATCAAGATCATAAGAAGAACTAGAAACACGGTTAGCATAATAGGGGGAGGAGGCATTTGGATAGTCATCCTAATGTCCATCTCGACCATTACATAAAGGAAACCTATACTCCCTATAGGATTAAGACGGTGGGTCCATCTCTCTCTAGGGAGCATAGTTATAATCTCTCCTGATGTGTGGTCCATCATAAATTAGAAATGGGTCATCACGATAGGATTCCTGACTACCAACATCATATAGTCGGAAGATGCCATAGATAAAACTAAAATAGAATAAAAATCTACCTACAAAAGAAAAAAAATAAATATTTACAAGATTGAATTCAAGCAAGTAAGCTAAAATTCCAAACTAACTTCATATGCCAAATTGTTCCTCGACAACGCCGCAATTTTTGATAATGCTCAACTTACATGTCAATTTAAGGGCAAGGCAGTCGTCGTCAATATATTTACCCAACTTAGGAGTCTAGGTCAAATCCACGAGGAAAAATGTGAGTGGAAATCAAGTTTATTCAAAATAATAAATACAATTTAAATTTAAACCAATAGTACAAAAAGATAAAAATGGGGAGACAAGTATCAACACTAATGTTTCAATTTTGGTTTTTTCTATTATAAATTTGGGGCTATGAATAATTAGAGTTTTAACAATTAGGCACAGATCTTGGGATTATGCATTACTAAGGGAATGGCATGTGGGTGTTGGTAATCAACATCAATTTAGTAAATCAAATATGGGTTGGTTCGGTTATAGATTTTGATGCTAGTCTTTCAACAAAGCACCAAAATTTCACCCATTGATTCTTTCAAATACCTAACTATGTGTTCAACATTTGGTAACCAAAACTAAATTTAGGCATTCCTATTTCTAAGATGATACCCATGGTATAGTTAACTTATCAATCACCCTTATATCTAAGATAGTGAAAGTTTAGCAAGCTACACACATAATTGTCTATCATTGCTTTGGTCTGCACACCCCTCGTTGAAGTATGATGTGGATTCCTAAAGTTTACCCAAAACCCTTCTTTCGAAGATGGCCTTGAGCTTTCACTCATCAAAACCATGTGGGTATTTGGAGCTTTCACCCATAAATCTCAACCAAGTTAGCATAGCAATGATAAAACCTATAAGTATGAACTACCAAATAAAGGCTAGCAATAACAACCTACACAAACTTTAGCCCCTATTCACACATAATCCCAAGAGGGAGATCGAGATACACATAAGATATATAAGAAAAGATATACCCAACAATGAAAGTGAGATGTTTCTCCTCTTAGAAAGTCTCCAATATATTTTTCACCCAAAATTTATACAATATTTTTTTCTCCAAGTATGGAGGCCATGAACTCAAGATCTAAACCTAAAAAAAATATGGAAGATGGAATTATGATGAATAATTCTAGGGTTTGAGTCTAATTGTCAAAATTAGGATCAAGCACATGCATTTCCAGATATTCCCTTAGGCTTAAATATTCCTCTAAGACGTGATCGCACCAACTTAGCCGCAACCGTAGCCTCCACAATTGCGATATTCTTATGCAATCATGGTTGATTGACCCTTCTTGACTTCCAAAATTGCGGTCAACAACAACAATCATGGTAACTGAGGCCCTTCTACTCTAGGTCTTTAGCTACACTGTCTTGCTCTCTTTTTTATCATTTTAAGCTCCAATCCACATCTTTCTATCTCCTCAACTCTATGCCTAAAAAGAGTCCATATTAGTGTATATAATCACAATTATGTCTTATTTATTCATTCAAAATAAGGTAATATAAATGAATGTTGAGTGAAACTAAGTGGTAAAATAACCACTCATCAGATTAAGACAGTGGAACTAATGGAGAAATATGGTTAAGTTGTGATGAGTAAGATGCCAAAAAAGCTAAAGGACCTAGAGAGTATCCCTCTTTTCATAAACATTAGAGATAGTGAGGTGGTTCATTCTTTGAGAGACGTGAGGGCAAGAATGAATGTGATGCCCTTATCTATATTTAACACTCTTAGATTGGGGAAGCTGATGCCATATTTTATGGTTCTTCAAATGGCAAATAGAAATAGAGTGCATCCTGAAGGAATCATTGAAGATGTGCTAATTAAGGTTGCTAAGTTTATTATTCCTTCTAATTTTATTGTTCTTGATTATGATGCAGATGATAAGTTACCAATCATATTAGGGAATTCATTATTTCCAATGGAAGGAGCACTGGTTGATGTTAGAAAAGACACTCTTACTATGAACTAGATGATGAAGAGATGGTATTCAAATTATATAAACCACTCAATTCACCTTCATATTATATGGATTTGTGAATGATTATGATAATGGGAATTCATGAGTATGGAGTGGTGAAATACAAACCACAAATGACCTATTCAGACTATATTATAGAGTTTCCCAAGCCACTACTTAAGCCCAAAGTAGTAAAGTTAAAAGAAGAGCCTAAAAAGTCTAGTGTTTAAAAATATGCAAACCTTGAGAGTAAGAACTCAAGAGTTCAAAAGAGAGTGAGAAAATAGCTTCCAAGTTGGAGGAAAAAATGAAGGAATACATTTGAAGGTAGTGATGTAGGTTGTGCCATGACACTAAATTAGGCGCTTCTTTGGGGGCAACCCAAGTTAAGGTAGGTATTTTATTTTCTTAGTCTTTTTTATTATCACTATTATTTTTTTTGAGTCACAGGTTAAAGGAAAGTCTGAGTACCAAAAACCCAAGCAAAGGAGCATGGCAAAGACTAGTCCTACAAGCCTCCAGGAGTATTTCTATATCTACTTGTAGTTATACTTTGGGGTCAAAGTATGGTTTTAAGTGTTGGGTGGGTAATCTTCCCATGGTTTTGTGTGAAGTGTTGCTATAGGATTTCAATTTTTATTAATTTGTTTTTCTAGTTTTTGAATAAATTTGAAATAATTAAAAAAGATTTTCTTTTTGTTTGGTTAGTGTTGTTGGTGTCAGTCTAGTAAGGGCACACTTAACCCACCTCTTGGTTTTTCTTTTTGGTTATTTTCTGAAGGGGCACCCTTTGAACCCAGTATCCCTTTTTCAGTTTTAGTGGTAAATTTTAAAAATTTTATGTTAGGAATAAGTAAGAAATTCTTGCTAGGTGCTATGTATGGTTATATGATGCAAATGGTTTTGTTTGTGAAAGCATGTTGAATGATTTAAAGGACTACTTTCATACACCTAGGCTTATCTATATGACTCTTATGCGTTGTTAGCTTAATTATGAATTCATGCTAATACTTGGTTTAGAGTCTATAGGGATCCTACTTGAATTGAGCATATTCCATGTGTGATATGAGCTTTCTTTTATGTTCTTTATTACATATTAATGTCTAGAAATTTCCTGGTGTGTGTGCGAAGAAAAGTATAAAATATTGGGTTTAGGTTGTAGGCAATTCTTTAATATCTATGTTCGAACCACCTTTATATACCCTTGGTGTATAATCTTAGTTATCCCCATTGAGACTTTAGCCTATTCCTTGGTAGCCTCATATGTAGCCTATTCCCTTTCTTTGATTGACATTAATTTGATCTAAAGCTCCTAAGCACTTTCGATGAAAAATTGAAATGGGTAAGGGTGTAAAATTTAAGAAGAAAAAGGTGAAAGTGAATCCCAAAATAGTAGCTAATGGTGTGAAAAATTTTAAGTGTTGTGGTTGGGAGTGGTGTAATAAAAAGAAATAAATTGATCAAAATTGAATCATGTGATGATAGATAATACTCCCTCCTTACAATATATAAACTAGCTTAAAGAGATGGGGGGAAAAAGATATGTGGGAAGCTAGAAGTGTTGGGAATTTGGTTGTTGAGAATGGAGTTCAATGTATAATATGATGTAATAAAGCACTTAGGGAAGATAGCCACTTTTATTAGCCAGATTAGTTCCTACCTCTCCTATATCCTACATTACAACCCTTAAAGTCCTACTTGATCTTGAACCTCAATATTCTGATATTAGTGGAGTACCACACTAAGGGAAAGCCAATGGTTCATCTTATGTGACATGTGAATTCTTTGTGAGAGTGAGCAGAATTTGATTCTTACACTCATTCTTATGATGATTTGTATATCAGTTGGTAAACATGGGTAACTCTCTTGTGGTGATGGTGTATGTTTGATGATAGGTAGGTAACTTATATGATCGCTTTGATTGAGTACTATACATGAGTTTTCCAACTTGGTAGAGTCAATTATTAAGGCTAGAATGTTTTGAAGTAATGTTTATGAGTTTACAAATGTATATAACATACTTAATGTGAAAATTGCTATTCATGTAGTCATTGTAGTTCTAGATTAAATGTCTTAGTTGTAGTAGTTATTTTAAGATTCTTTCTTGATGACTATTGATGTAAAATAAACAAGGCTTTAAGTATGGGGTGTTGATCGTAGGCATATTTATACTCCTAAGTGTCATTATCTATGAAAGTGTAGCTTAGTTTCAAGGACTTCTCAATGAGATTAATGAGTTATTAAGGGTGTAATTGTGTATTTATGTGTTTAAGAACATTTTTAGAGTGTTTTAGGTTTAATTGAAACAAGTTAAGAGTCAAAAAGATCAAATAGAGTTTAGACGAGGAAACTAGTTGCGTTAGCTTGAGCTATGCTTTGTTCTAGTGTACTTTGTTGAACTCTAATGTGTTGTGTGAACTAATAGTTGTTATTTGATGTTGTGTGAAATTATTTGAGGTTTTTTTTAAAGATAATTGAAGCCTACAAACAAGTCCTAAGAAGTGGGAAAACATGGAGCCAACGCATAATGATATCGTCCTAAAAAGGGCAAAATCGGGCACCTTGGGCTACCCCTTGCGCTGCACACCTCACAGCAGTCTAGTATCAGGTCCATAGAGACCCCTAGTATATACATTCACTGATTCAACCACACCTTAGGTGTGATTCGTGACCCCAAAGACGATTTTGAGGCCTCGCGGAGTGGGGCAGCCTCCGAGACCTCCAAACCTTGATTTTAAGCCTCTATAGTAAAGGGTAATGATGTCAATTGATCTATATCGTGTTGGGGAACTAAAGGACGACCTAAAACACTATAAAATCTGAAATAATTCTCCATTTTAACACACCTTTGGAGAATCACACGAATTGGAGAGAATGGAAGCAAGTAAGGGGCTCAAACTAGTGTTCTTTGTTCTCAAACTTTACTTTCTTGTAGTTTTACTCTATGAACTCATCTATGGTGATTCTTTGTAACACTATGAGTGTATAACCACCCTAACTCTAGGTTAGAGGTTACTAACATTATTTTGTAATTTTTGTTTAAAGTTGGTTTATATGTTTATCAAGTATGCGATTGTTTTTACATTCTAGTTATACCATTCTAATGCGTTACGAACATTAGGATAAATCTAAGTCTCAAAATGAATTAACCATAGGAGTTAAGGGATGAAATGAAGAATGTATATAGTTTGGATCATTACTTTAATCATTAGATAATGATTGTTAAAGGATGATTAGAGGTTAGGATAGCGTTATACCTAAACACCCCTCTCAATGATGTAGATGTGAGATTAATTTGAGTATATAACTTAGAGGATTCCCATTACCAAGTTATAATATCAACCCTTAGATCAACAATCATGATAAACACCAACACCAACTAGAAACCATAATTATACATGAATGTATTAGATGTCTCAACCCAGGAAGCTCTCCTTATGTTGTTTACAATCCAAAGTACATACCATTGTTATTTCGTGTTACTTAGATATAATTAAAAAAAATATCAATTGGTCACTCTTGCATTCATTTAATTTCATTAATAACACTTGAACCTTATAGTTTTAATCACCAAGTCCCTGTGGGATCGATACTTGGCTTTCTAAGGCCACTTACTTCTTGGGTGACCATGTACACTTGTATGCGCTCTTGGATGCAATAGTTATCACAATTGTTGTGTGCATCATGCATAGCAGATATGGATCAAAGATTTTAGGTGAGCTCCTAGCGTTTGGAGTATCATTATTCTCCCTCTTATAGATTAGAGTGAACTCTATTTTATATTTCCAGATGGGTTGTACATGTATATTTACTTAGTACTTTATGTTGTATTCTTATTATATTTGAATCTCTTGTACTGATTCGACCAGTTTTTGAGACTGTCTTATATTTATTCTTTATTTATTATATTTATTCTCCTATCATCATTTATTTCTCTTGGTAGTCTATTTCTAGAAATTTTGGACTTTAGGTTGGCTCACCTACTGGTGGATTTTAGTAGGTGCCATCCTGACTTGAGAAATTGGATCATGACAACAACTAAGCTCAAAATTGAAAAACATGAAGAGGAACCTGAAAAAGTAGTTGCAAAAAGTGCTATAGACAAAAGTAAGCACTCAAAAGGTTATAAAAGAATAAGAAAATAGGCTCCAAGTAGGAGGAAGAGGATGAAAGAATGCGGTTGAGTGTTGTGATGTGAGTCGTGCCGTGATAATAAATTAGGCGCTGCTTTGGAGGCAACCCAAGTTAAGGTAGTTATTTTTACTTTTTCTTAGTTTTCCTTAGTATCACCTTTGTTTCTACTTTTTTGAGTCAATAGGTTGAAGGGAAGTCGTAGTACCAGATATCTGAACTAAGGAGCTTGAAAATCTAAATGTGTCATCCACTAGACCTCTTTGATGATCATAATGCTACTAGCTAGTCTTAGAGGCCTCAGGGAGTATTTCTATCCTTACTTTTAATTTATAATTTGGGGATGAAGTGTGATTTTAAGTGTAGGGTAGGAAATCTTCTGATTGTTCATGGTAAAGTTATGGGATTTCAATTTTTAGACATTTTCCAGTTTTGACAAAATTTAAAAAAAAATTGCAAAAAGAATTTAAATTTGATTATTGTCAATTTTCAATGTTTGTTGGTATCTGTCTAGTTGTATCACATTTCACCCACCCCTTGGTTGTTCTTTTTGGTTCTTTTTCTAGGGGGAGCCTTTTGAACCCGTTATCCCTTTTGAATTTTTAGGAGTAATTTTTCTAAATTTTTTGTTATTAGGAATAAATGAGATGTACTTGGTAAGTGCTATGTATGATTACATAATGCAAATTGGTTTTGAATGTGAAATTATGTAGAATGAGTTGAATGAACCCGACTTAAACCAAAACTCACATCATTATTTACTGAACTTGAACCAATACTCATATCATCATTTGCCGGACTTGAACCAGAACTAATACCATCTCCCAGGTACCAAACTAGAAGAAAGAATCATGAAAATAAATTTCATTGGACTAAAAAATGTATATTAAATAATGCGCAAGGCATATAGGTCCTACACGAAGTTAATGCCAATCTTGGCCTTAACTGGGTCGGAGGGTCCCACTTCTATTTCTGAAATTCATTCTAAGGTAAATTTCCCCCAAACCAGGAGAAGGTATCTAATTGCACTACTAGATATTAAATAGGCCATAATTTAGTCCTAATATAGAAAATCTCCCTTAACAACAAGCAATCATGCCAAGTATCCTTAATTATGATTTCTTAATCGGATACAAGATACAATCCATACTAAATATACCTCCAAGACCAAAATCCCATCCAAAACTAATAATATTATATTCATACTATAATGATGTAATGCCCCGAGATCCTATCTTGTGACATCACATGGTGCTTATGGACCCAAAGGACCACAAGCTAATCTTTTACTGATATCTGTACCTGTACATTGCATAATATCTGAAATAAATGTGGAAACTAGCCATAGGGTTCAACACATCTATACATACTCAAACTGAAAACTGAATACTATTACATCAACATCTGTCTAAAAAGCCTCTAAACTATCTGAACTATGGAGTTGATGGGACATGTCCCCAACTAACTCTGTCCACTGAGAATATAAACCAAATCTGATGCATTAATAGTAAATTGAGATTCGTCCTCGAAGGAATAGGACTCACTACTACTGCTGCTAACTGGGACTGAACTGCTAAGGAAGCTTTGAATCCTATGCCTCTGAAACTATGGTGTCAAATAAAAAACCATAGCGCAAATATGTCAGTATAAAATTTTACCGAGTATATAAAAAAGGTAAGGCTAAATGCAAAGGCTCATGCATGCACAATATGTAAACTGAATAGTCATGAAAATGTTGCACGAGAACATATACATGAATGCACAGAACATGAACACAATTATTGCAACGCTAGATACTGAAACCAAGATACCACTTTATTGCAGACTGAACTCAGTACTGACACTGAGATACTAAATCAATGACTCATCTGATACTGGTAACTGATGCCCCATCAAGAGTCTGACACCCTATCACCGATGGCGTCAGACTTGCTCGAATTTCTACAATTCTCTACCTTAGGTTGACGATGAATCTGACACCACGTTAAGGATCTGATGGTATATCACCAACGTCGTTAGATATCTTCTCCTATCGCTGATTTTTTGCTTAAGGATAATGCTATTCTTGATGCCTTATCACCCATTTGGCTCCACATCACAGACGTCATTAGAACTGCTTTTCAACTCCAATTCCCTAGTTAAGGCTGACGCTACTTCTGATAGGCTATAACAAGGATGACGATTTATCACGGATGTCGTCATCCATGTTTTATTCTCTTTTGCTCAATTTTTCACCTCTTTTGATCCATTGTCGTTTCTTTCCAATCCTTCATCCTTTTACTGCAATATCATCGGCAAACAAATCAAAACAACAAGAGTTACTTCAGAATTCACAATTATTTTGAGCTAAAAAGCATTAAATATTTTTGATAACGCTCAAATTACACTCTTGAATGGGTGTAAGCGATCGTTGTCAATATAAAAACCAACTAGTTAGGGGTCGAATCCCACAAGGAACAATGTGACTGTCGACTAAACTAGTTTAAAACTAAAGCTATAGGTTAAATACAAACAATCGATATTAAAAAATAAAATGGTGGTTTTGGAGATTAGCAAATAATTTTTTTTGTCACTTTAATTTTAGTGTTTAAATCAGTCTAAATGGGAAACCAGAGTTATGTTCACCATGGGTTTTGGGAATTGACAGATACTAGGTAATGCTTGGGATTCTGGAAGTAAGTAGAAATATCAGAATATCCCTAAAGACATTACTATATGACTTATCTCTCGACCTCACCGGACAATTTATTATCTAATTCTCTCGAACTTAGATAACTTATCAATTTCGAATAGGATTTTATCTAAGGTAGATCAATCTAGTTATTTCATTGATCATTAAATAGAAGGTTGGTAGCTTCCGAGTCCCTGTTGATAATTCACGACCTCTTGTCTGTTTCTCCATTAGAAGCAAATAAAACCTAAGGCATAATATAATATTTGCAACCAGTAGATTTCAGTTAAAATAATAGAATTTCAAGATGTCCTACTACTCTTTGAATTCGTTACATACCTAGTAACCTTACAAACCCTAGTCTATGGATCCCATAACTCCGGCTAATGGAATTATCCGCTCATGATTTAATCAATGATATACAAAGTTTAATTCATGATAATAAAGATAAACTTACGAATGGATGAAAAACAACAAGTAGTTTCTTCAATTTAATCCCAAAAATAGGAATCCACAAATAGTTGATAAGTGTTGAAGAAAACAGAGAACCCATTGAATAAACCCTAAAAGTTGCTATTTATACTAAAGCCTAATTAAGGAAATAAAATAGCAAATTCAATTAATTCTCAGATTAAGTGACACCCAATATGACGCCTCGTCAAGGGTATGATGCCCAATCATGGATGGAGTTATACTTGCTCCAGTTTCTTCAATTCTCTGCCTTAGGCTTACAATGAATCTAATGCCACATTAAGGATCTGACGGCATATCATGAACATCATCAGATGTCTTCTCCTATCACTAATTTTTGGGTTAAGGCTAACGCCATTCTTGATGCCTTATCACCCACTTGGCGCCACATCACAGATGTCATCAGAACTGCTTCTCAGCTCCAATTCCCTGGTTAAGGTTGACACTGCTTCTGATAGGCTATCACAAGGATAAAGACTTATCATAGATATCGTTAGCCATGTTTTGTTCTCTTTTGCTCAGATTTTCAACTATTTTGCTCCATTGTCATTTATTTCCATTCCTTTAGCCTTTTACTGAAATATCATGAGCAAACTCAATAAAGAAACAAGAGTTGCTTCAGAATTCACAATTATGTTGAGCTAACAAGCATTAAATATTTTTGATAATGCTCAAATTACACTCTTGATTGGGTGTAAGTGATCGTTGTCAATATAAAACCCAACTAGGTTGGGGTCGAATTCCACTAGGAACAATCTGAGTGGTGATTTAACTAGTTTGAAACTTTACTACAAGTTAAATTCAAATAATCGATATAAAAAGATAAAATAAGGGATTTGGAGATTACCAAATAACTTTTTTTGGTCACATTAATTTCAGTGTTTGAAATCAGTCTAAATGGGAAACAAGAGTTATGTTCACCAAGGGCATTGGGAATTGACAGATACTAGGTAATGCTTGGGATTCTTGAAGTAAGTAGAAACAGCAGAATATCCCTGACGACGATACTATCTGGCTTATATCTCGACCTCACCAGAAAATTTATTATCTAATTCTCTCAAACTTAGATAACTTATCTATTACCAATAGTATTTTATGTCAGGTAGATCAATCGAGTTATGACATTGATCATTAAACAGAAGGTTGGTAGCTTCTGAGTCCCTGTTGATATTTCATCACCTCTAATCTATTTCTCCATTAGAAGCAAATAAAACCTAAGGGGTAACCTAATGTTTGCAACCAGTAGATTTCAGTTAAAACAACAGAATTTCAAGACGTCCTACTACATTTTGAATCCATTAAATACCTAGTAACCTATCAAACCCTAATCCATGGATCCCATAACTCCGGCTAATGAAATTAGTCACTCATGATTTGATGAACTAATTACAAAGTTGAATTCATGATAATAATGATAAATTTATGAACAGATGAAAACCAACAAGTAGTATCTTCATTTAATCCTGAAAATAGGAATCCACATATAGTTGATAACTGTTGAAGAAAATAAAACTCTCCAAAACTAAAAAAAGTGAACTCATCGAATAAATCCTAAAAGATACTATTTATAATAAAGCCTAATTAAGAAAATAAAATAGTAAATTCAATTAATTCTCAGACTAGGTAAAGTCCAAGTTGATGCCTCGTCAAGAGTCTGACACCCTATAAGGGATGACGTTAGAATTGCTCCAGATTCTTCAATTCTCTACCTTAGGCTGATTATGACTCTGACGCCACGTTAAGGATCTGACGGCATATCACCAATGTCGTCAGATGTCTTCTCCTATCGCTGAGTTTGTATTTAAGGCTGACTCCATTCTTGATGCCTTATCATCCATTTGTCGCCGTATCACAGACCTCGTCAGAATCGCTTCTCAGATTAAATTACCTGGTTAAGGCTAACGATGCTTCTGATAGGTTATCACAAGGATGATGACTTATCATAGATGTCATCAACCATTTTTACTTCTCTTTTGCTCAGATTTTCAACTCTTTTGCTCTATTGCCATTTATTTCCATTCCTTCAGCCTTTTATTGCAATATAATAAGCAAACATATTAAAACAACAAGTGTTGCTTCAGAATTCACAATTATTTTGAGCTAAAAAGCATTAAATATTTTTGATAAAGCTCAAATTACACTCTGAATGGGTGTAAGAGATCGTTGTCAATACAAAACCCAACTAGGATGGGGTCGAAACCCACAAGGAACAATGTGAGTGGCGATTAAAATAGTTTGAAACGAAAGCTACAAGTTAAATTCAAACAATTGATATAAAAAAGATAAAATGGGGGTTTTTGTAGATTAGAAAATAATTTTTTTTGGTCACTTTAATTTCAGTGTTTAAATCAGTCTAAATGGTAAACCAGAGTTATGTTCACCATGGGTTTTGGGAATTGACAGATACTAGGTAATGCTTGGGATTCTGGAAGTAAGTAGAAACATCTGAATATCCTTGACAACGATGCTATGTGACTTATCTCTCGACCTCACTAGACAATTTATTATCTAATTTTCTCAAACTTAGATAACTTATCAATTTCCTAGTAACCTATCAAACCCTAATTCATGGATCCCATAACTCCAGCTAATGAAATTAGTCACTCATGATTTGATGAACTAATTACAAAGTTGAATTCATGATAATAAGGATAAATTTATGAACAGATGAAAAGCAACAAGTAGTATCTTCATTTAATCCTGAAAATAGGAATCCACGTATAGTTGATAACTGTTGAAGAAAATAAAACTCTCCAAAACTAAAAAAAGTTAACTCATCGAATAAATCCTAAAAGATACTATTTATAATAAAGCCTAAATAAGAAAATAAAATAGCAAATTCAATTAATTCTCAGATTAGGTAAAGTCCAAGCTGACGCCTCGTCAAGAGTCTGATGCCCTATTACGGATGACGTTAGACTTGCTCCAGTTTCTTCAATTCTCTACCTTAGGCTGATTATGACTCTAACGCCACGTTAAGGATCTGACGGCATATCACCAATGTTGTCAGATGTCTTCTCTTATCGCTGAGTTTGTATTTAAGGCTGACGCCATTCTAGATGCCTTATCATCCATTTGTCGCCGTATCACAGACCTCGTCAGAATTACTTCTCAGATTAAATTACCTGGTTAAGGCTGATGCTTGTTCTGATAGGTTATCACAAGGCTGACGACTTATCATAGATGTCATCAACCATTTTTACTTCTCTTTTGCTCAGATTTTCAACTCCTTTGCTCTATTGCCATTTATTTCCATTCCTTCAGCCTTTTATTGCAATATAATGAGCAAACACATTAAAACAACAAGTGTTGCTTCAGAATTCACAATTATTTTGAGCTAAAAAGCATTAAATATTTTTGATAAAGCTCAGATTACACTCTGAATGGGTGTAAGAGATCGTTGTCAATACAAAACCCAACTAGGATGGGGTCGAAACCCACAAGGAACAATGTGAGTGGCGATTAAAATAGTTTGAAACTAAAGCTACAAGTTAAATTCAAACAATTGATATAAAAAAGATAAAATGAAGGGTTTTTGTAGATTAGAAAATAATTTTTTTTGGTCACTTTAATTTCAGTGTTTAAATCAGTCTAAATGGTAAACCAGAGTTATGTTCACCATGGGTTTTGGGAATTGACAGATACTAGGTAATGCTTGGGATTCTGGAAGTAAGTAGAAACATCTGAATATCCCTGACGACGATGCTATGTGACTTATCTCTCGACCTCACTAGACAATTTATTATCTAATTCTCTCAAACTTAGATAAAGTCATCAGAACTGCTTTTCAACTCCAATTCCCTAGTTAGGCTGACGCTGCTTCTGATAGGCTATCACAAGGATGATGACTTATCACGGATGTCGTCAGCCATATTTTCTTCTCTTTTGGTTAGTTTTTCAACTCTTTTGCTCCATTGTCATTTCTTTCCATTCCTTCATTCTTTTACTGCAATATCATTGGCAAACATATCAAAACAACAAGAGTTACTTCAGAATTCACAATTATTTTAAGCTAAAAAGCATTAAATATTTTTGATAAGCTCAAATTACACTCTTGAATGGGTGTAAGCGATCGTTGTAAATATAAACCCCAACTAGGTTGGGGTCGAACTGACAAGGAATAATGTGAGTGTCGACTAAACTAGTTTGAAACTAAAGCTACAAGTTAAATTCAAATAATCGATATAAAAGGATAAAATGGGGGTTTGGAGATTAAAAAATATTTTTTTTGGTCACTTTAATTTTAGTGTTTGAAATCAGTTTAAATGGGAATCCAGAGTTATGTTTACCATGGGTTTTGAGAATTCACAGATACTAGGTAATGCTTGGGATTCTGGAAGTAAGTAGAAACAACAGAATATCCCTGACGACGATACTATATGACTTATCTCTCGACCTCACCGGACAATTTATTATCTAATTCTCTTAAACTTAGATAACTTATCAATTTCCAATAGGATTTTATATCAGGTAGATCAATCCAGTTATGACATTTATCATTAAACTGAAGGTTGGTAGCTTTCGAGTCCCTGTTGATAATTCACGACCTCTAGTCTGTTTATCCGTTAGAAGAAAATAAAACCTAAGGAATAACCTAATGTTTGCAACCAGTAGATTTCAGTTAAAACAATAGAATTTCAAGACGTCCTATCACTCTTTGAATCCATTAAATACCTAGTAACCTATCAAACCCTAGTCCATGGATCCCATAACTCCGGCAAATAGAATTATCCACTCATACTTTGAGGAATAAAATACAAATTTGAATTCATGATAATAACGTTAAACTTATAAAAAAATGAAAAACAACAAGTAGTTTCTTCAATTTAATCCCGAAAATCAGAATCCACAACTAGTTGATAAGTGTCGAATAAAATAAAACTCTCCTAAAATTAAATAA
>NC_061114.1:40097900-40164363 GCF_002878395.1 Capsicum annuum
TCATTAAACTGAAGGTTGGTAGCTTCCGAGTCCCTATTGATAATTCATGACCTCTTGTCTGTTTCTCCAGTAGAAGCAAATAAAACCTAAGGCATAACCTAATGTTTGCAACCAGTAGATTTCAGTTAAAACAACAGAATTTCAAGACGTCCTAGTACTCTTTGAATCTGTTAAATACCTAGTAACCTATCAAACCCTAGTCCATGGATCCCATAACTCCGGCTATTGGAATTAGCCTCTCATGATTTGTTGAACGAAGTACAAAGTTGAATTTATGATAATAACGATAAACTTATGAACGGATGAAAAACAATAAGTAGTTTCTTCAATTTAATCCCGAAAATAGGAATCCACAAATAGTTGATAAGTGTTGAAAAAAATAAAACTCTCCCAAAACTAAAAAATAGAGAACCCATCGAATAAACCCTAACAGATTCTATTTATACTAAAGCCTAATTAAGTAATTAAAATAGCAAATTCAACTGATTCTCGAATTAGGTGATGCCCAAGATGATGCCTCGTCAAGAGTCTGACGCCCTATCACGGATGGCGTTAGACTTGCTCAGTGTATTCAATTCTCTACCTTAGGCTGACGATGACTCTAACACCGTGTTAAGGATATGAAGACGTATCACCAACGAAGTCGTCAGATGTATTCTCCTATCGTTGATTTTTTGCTTAAGGCTAACACCATTCTCGATGCCTTATCACCTACTTGGAGCCACATTACAAACGTCATGAGAACTGCTTCTTAGCTTCAATTCTCTGGGTAAGGCTGAGACTGCTTCTGATAATCTATCATAAGTCTTATAACTTATCACGGATGGCGTCAACCATGTTTTCTTCTTTTTTGCTTAGATTTTCAACTATTTTGCTCCATTGTCATTTATTTCTATTCCTTCAGCATTTTAATGCAATATCATAAGCAAACACATCAAAGCAATAAGAGTTGCTTCAGAATTCACAATTATTTTGAGCTATAAAGCATTAAATGTGTTAGCTTTTGCTCACACATCACTCCATGATATAGAGTTTGGCATAATCCTCGATTGAGTAAGAGGTATGGATTGGTAGAAAATAAGTTGATTCGGTCATCCTGTCTATAATGACCCAAATTGAATCATGCTGATGATGAGTATGAGGCAAAACCATCACAAAGTCTACATTCACTTCTTCCCATTTCAATGTGGGAATGTTGAACTCCTGCATGGACCCACTAGGCTTCTGATGCTTAATCTTAACCTGCCGACATGTTGAGCATGTTGCCACAAACTCTGTAATATTTGTTTTCATCCCACTCCACCAATAGATCTCCCATAAATCATAATACATCTTAGTAGCCCATGGATGAATATAGTAGTATACACCATGTGCTTCTATAAGAATTTGCTACCTCAATTCATCTATGCCTGGCACACATAGTCGACATTGATAATGCAAAACACCATCTCCTCCTTGGGAGTAAACCTCTACTTTATAATATCTGATTGATTCCTTCAACTTGACCAAATTCGGATCCCTATCCTGCTTTTTCTTTACTTCAGAAATCAGGGATGATTCTAAACTACTCTATACCCATACACTACCTTCTGCTGAATCGACTAAGCGGATACCTAGTCGGGCTAGCTGATGAACTTCTTGAGCTAACTTTTTCTTACTATCCTCGACATGAGTAATATTATCCATTGAAATCCTACTGAGAGCATCGACCAATATATTAGCCTTACCTAGATAATACAGGACACTCATGTCGTAGTCTTTCAACAACTAAAACCACTTTATCTGACGGAGTTTTAAATCTTTCTGAGAGAACACATATTGTAGGATTTTATGATCAGTGAACACATCAACGTGCACCCCATTCAAATAGTGCCTCCAAATCTTTAAGGAAAAAACTACTACTACTAACTCAAGATCATGAGTAGGGTAATTCTTCTCATAGGGTTTAAGCTACCTAGAGGCATAGGTTATGACCTTACCTCTCCACATTAGAACACACCCCAAGCCAACTCTAGAGGCATCAAAATACATAATAAATCCGTTTGAACCATCTACTAAGGTCAAAACTAGAGCTGTAGTGAGTCGAGTCTTCAACTCTTGAAAACTCTTTTCATAAGAATTTTATCATTGGAATTTGACTTTCTTCAGAGTCAATCTGGACATAGAGGATGCAATATATAATAAAAATCCCTCATTGAATCGTCAGTATTAGCCGACCTAACTCAAGAAACTCCTAATATCTGACGGAGAGATGGACCTGGGCCAATTTTTCACTACTTCAATCTTTTGAGGATCAACTCTAATTCCATCACCAAAAATTATATGGCTAAAGAATGCTACTGAGCTTAGCCAAAATTTGTACTTAGTGAATTTGGCGAATAGCTGATGGTTTTTGAGAGTTTGTAATACTATTCTGAGATGGTCTGCATTATCCTGTTCACTACGGGAGTAGATTAGAATGTCGTCTATGAACACTATGACAAACATGTCTAAGTACTACTCTAACACATGGTTCATCAAGTCCATGAAAGCTACTGGGGCATTGGTAAGACCAAAGGACATGACTAAGAATTCAAAATGACCATACCAAGTTTTTAAAGCTTTTTTTGGGATGTCATACTCCCTGACTCTAAGATGATGATAGCCTGATCTGAGGTCTATGTTGGAAAAATAAATGGCACCCTGAAGCTGGTCAAATATGTCATCGATTCTAGAAAGTGGATGATTGTTCTTGATCGTGACTTTATTTAACTGGTGATAATACATATTCCGAGAGAATTGTCTTTCTTATGCACGAATAAAATTAGTGCGCCCCATGGGGACACACTGGGTCGGATGAATCCTTTATCTAGGAGATTTTTTAACTGTTCCTTCAATTTTTTGAGCTCTATTAGAGACATTCTTCATGGTGGGATAGATATGGGCTGAGTATCTAGGAGAAGATCAATTTTGAAATCAATTTCCCTTTTGGGAGGAACTCCAGGAAGGTCTTTGGGAAACACATCTGGGAATTCATATGCTAATGATACTGATTCATGAGTAGGGGTTTCTGAACTCGAGTCCTAGACTCGAACGAGATGGTAGACACATCCCTTAGATATCATTTTTCTCACCCGAAGATAAGAAATAAATTGACCCCTAAGTTATGAAGTACTACCCCTTTACTCTAGGACGGGTTCATTTGGAAACTGAAATTGAACAATTCTATTTCTGCAGTCGACTAAGGAATAATAGGAATGAAGCCAATCCATTCTGAGAATGAAATCAAAATTAGTCATCTCTAATTTGACTAAGTTACTGAAGTGACTTTCTGAGATACCATAACCGGACAGTTCCTGTATACCCACCGGGCTATGATAGATTTACCCACTGATGTAGAGACTAAGAAAGGCTCTGCTAGGATTTTGGGACTGACTCTGAAGTCAACAGATATATAAGGAGTAACAAAGGACAAAGAGGCTCTTGTATCTACAAAGAATAAATATGCTAATGATAAACTTGTTATGCACTAGTGACCACATCAGGAGAACTATCCTGGTCCTGTCGGGACTAAAGAGTATAGACTCTGTTTGGGCGTTGCCCACTGGAGGCACTGGAAATGGTACCTTGCTGATTCAGGCAATTGGACTGAGCTGGGGGACAATTATTCTGAACCTGAGAATCTGATTGGGAAGAATCTCTGACTCTGTAGCCTAGCTTTCCACACCTGAAACACACATCATTGCCTGCTCTACAGATACCCTGGTGTTTTCTGCTATATTTCTAACAAAGAGGATTGGTTCGAGCACTGTTAACACTGCCCTGGGGTTTAGGGCCTGGTTCCCTATCCCTATTGCCATATTTGAATTTTAACAGAGGAGCACTAGCTGAGGACGGAGATGGAACTAAAGATTTCGAGCATAACTGAGAATGATTCCCACCTCTAACTTAGGCTGAGCGAAGTTAAAACTACCTGTTCTCACACTCTTGTTCTCCCTTTCTTTCTCCCTATTTTTAGCCTCCTCTATCTGCTGAAGATTGATAATGAGCCTGGATATGCCCATCTTCTTAGTTAACATTGTAGTCCTACTCTCCTTGACCACGCTGTTAGACACCCCTGACACAAACTTAGTCATTCAAGATCTACCATTTGCCACTACATGAGGAGCATATCTTGTTAATTGAGTGAACTTGAGAGAATAATATTTCATAGTCATATTGCCCTACTTCAGATTGATAAATTCCAGAAACTTCTCTTTCCTTAACTCCAGTGGGAAGAACCTATCTAAAAAAGTAGTGGCAAACTTCTCTCACTCTATGGGCCCTGCATCTACGGCCCTCTCTGTTTTTCACTATTTAAACCATGAGTGAACTACATCCTGTAACTGATATGTGGACAACTCAGTGCTCTCAATAACAGTCACCCCCATAATATCAGTAACCTTTTGCACCTGATCAAGAAATTCCTGAGGGACCTCATCTGACTTAGACCTGATAAATGATAGAGGGTTTATTCGGGTGAAGTCTCGAATCCTGGCAACAATAGTATTGGCTACTGGGTTGGCCAAAACGGCAGTTGGGCGTTCATTCTGGGTTACCACAGATTGAGCTAGGGTGGTTAAGGCTACTTTGAACTCAGCATGGAAGACGTGTTCGTCCAGTGGATCTGGCTGGACGGGCTGGGGTTGTGGATGGTCTCTTGTTCCTCTTCCCTTAGTCCTCTTTGGAGGTATATTTCTGTAAAGGGAAGAGAAAGGACTAAACTAAGAGTTTAAATGGAGCTCATACTCACTCTCACGACAAGAATACTGAAAGAAGGGAAACTTTTCACAAAACAACTCGTAGCCACCTGTCCATAAGTGTGGTGCACTACACACTCATGCACAAGAATCTACTAGATGCGGCTTTTAGACTTCCAAGGACTCTGTTGGACCTTAGGCTCTAATACTAAGTTCGTAATGCCCCGAGTCTGTACCCCGAATGCTACACAGTGATCATAATCCAGAAGGACCATAAGCTAAATGATAACGCTCAACTTACACCTCAAATTAGTGTAAGGCGGTCTTCGTCAATATATTTACCCAACTTTGGAGTCGGGGTCAAATCCACAGGGAACAATGTGTGAGTGGCGATTAAACTAGTTTGAAATAATAGCTATAAGTTAAATTCAACCAAATGGTACAAAAATATAAAATGGGGTTTTAGTATTAATGTTTGTAATCAATATAAAGGGAAAACCAGAGTTATGTTCACTGTGGGTTTCGAGAATTAATAGATACTAGGTAATGCTTGAGATTCTTGGAGTAAGTAGGAACAACAGAATATCACGGATGACTATACTATCTAACTTATCTCTCAACCTCACCAGATAATTTATTACCTTATTCTCTCAAACTTAGATAACTTATCTATTTCCAATAGGATGTTATCTCAGGTAGATTAATCCAGTTATGACATTAATCTTAAATAGAAGGTTGGTAGCTTCCGAGTCCCTGTTGATAATTCACGTCCGCTAGTCTGTTTCTCTGTTCAAGCAATTAAACCTAAGGCATAACCTATTATTTGGAGCCAATATATTTTAAGTTAAAACAATAGAAATTCAAGACATCCTACTACTCTTTGAACCCTTTAAGTACCTAGCAGCATATCAAACCTCAATCCATGGATCCCATAACTCAGGCTAATGGAAATAACCGTTCATGATTTGATGAACGAAATAAAAAGTTATTCATGGTAGTATTGATAAACTTACGAATGGAAGAAAACAACAATTATTTATTCACAAGAGAATAAGCCATAATAGTTGATATGTGTTGAAGGGAAAACAAGAAAAATACTTGATGAAAAAGATAAGGCAATGTATGTTCCTCCGAAGTTCCAAAAACAAGATTGCAAGAGATCCTGAATAAAACCCTCAAAACTTCTATTTAAACCTAAACTTAATTATGGAAATAAAATAACAAAATAAATAAAATTATCAGATTAGGTGACGCCTTGGATGACGCCACGTCAAGGGTCTGATGTCTTATCACGGATGGCATCAGATTAGCTCCAGTTGTCTTCAAGTTTTTTCTAAAGCTGATGATGTTGCTGACATCGCATCACGGATCTAACGGTGTTTCACTGTCATCGTCATATGTCTTCTCTTTTTGCTAATTCTGTACTTAAGGCTGATGCACTTATTGAAGTCTTATCAAAACTTTGATGCCACATCACCAACATCGTCAGAACAGCTTCTCAGACTACAAATCCCTAGTTAAGAATGACGCCAATGCTGATAGCCTATCAAAAGGCTGACGATCTATTACGGTTGTTGTTAGCTATGTTTTCAGCTCTTTTTGCTTAGATTTTAGCTCTTTTGCTCCATTGTTATTTATTTCCATGCATCTTGACTTTCCTACAAAATCTTAAGAAATGACATCAAAAACACCTATAACTACTTAAGAACTTACAATTATTTCAAGTTAAAAAGTCTTAATGTTCTACAAAAATCTAGCACATCAACACCCTCAACTTAAAACAATTGCTTGTCCTTAAGCAACTACATAGCACCATACTATGATGCTTTACCAAGAGAAACATAAGATACCTATCAAAACTCATGCCACTCTCCACGTTCAATTACTTATAAATCTAATTGTGTATATCAATGAAGATTAACAATGTAACCCAAAGGAATCAAGATATGGTATCATTTCAGCAATAATATCCATGCATATGTACAAGTTACACTACCCAAACAAGTAAACAGCTAGCAATGCAACCGATATGCCCTTAAAATAATGAAGTCCCTCCTCACTCATATATGAACTCAAGCATATCAATGCAGGGACGGTCAAGATACATTCACTCTCAGAAAGAAATTCCAATCAATACATGTCAAATACCATATGCTTGCCCTTATTTTCATTACCAAGGTGTCCAGACAGGTAAGTTAGGATCACTATAGGTCTTTTCTTCGGGTTGTAATGTAGGCTAAGGGTTGTTATGATATTCAATGGCATTTAGAGTGACTAAGCCTCCTTGGCACTACCTTTACTTTTGGGGTTCACTTATTAACTTTTTTCTTCTTTTTCTCCTTTTCTTGATCGCACATTATTCAGGATGGATGTGGCTTTTCTTTTTTATTCTTTTTCTTTTCTTATTCTTTTTCCACACCACCCAGCTTTTTACTGTTTTCCACTTATTCTTTTTCTTTTATTCTACCTTTATTCATACCCAGTTTACATCATGAACCCCTATGATATCCACCCTCAATTTAGGTTGTTTACCTAAGTCAAGCTGCATAGTATTCAAGGAGGTCCAGGGCCAAAACAGGTTCATTATGATCTAAACGGGAAGGTGATAGGTGTCATAGAAAGAAATGGTCAATTCAGGCTCAAAATAGGGATCAAGAGATATCATGCATACATGGAAGGTCATTTAGGCAAAAAAAGTAACTTAAAAATCAAAACGGCCTATAATCCTTTCTTAACCCCTATCTTTCAACCAAGGTAAGACTAACCGGGCAAGTTCTAGATTCAACACACACATGGAATTGAGTAAGATCTCATACACACATGGCATAATGGTACATCACAAGCTACTATCCATTCGGTTCATGCAATTGTTAGCAGTAATTATCATTTCCCTAGTACTAATACCATCAAAAGATTCACAGTAGCAACATATAAATGTATATCACATAGTTATAAAACAGACCAACGGAGAGGTGTTTATCCGTCTTAAAATTCAACAAAAATATATCAATTTCTCTAGATACTTATTTTTATCTAGTTAACCACAACACATCACAAAACAAACACAATATGCCTAAAATGCTGGCTCTACTAGGAACAAGACTCTGGGGAAAAGAGGCACGACAACAAAAACCCCAGGAGGACATCACACCCACAAGTAGCCCTACCCTCAACTTAATATCATGCAGTGTTCCCAAAGTGTCAATCCAAAAAAAGAGAGCTAAAAACATACTTATGGCACCATGGGTGCGAAGATCTGATGTCAATCGCACAATACAAATACAAATACCAAAATACCTTGGGTTGTCTCCCAAGAAGTGCCTAATTTAGCGTCGCGACACGAGCCAACTCAGCTTTTTCCTCTATCTTAAGGATATGAACTTCACCCTCAACTTAGAGTCCATCTTCTTGCCTCGCTCATAGGGAGGTGGTACAAAGATTAAGAAGCCGAGTAATGGATAATGCATGGTACGCAACTCAACTTTAATGTGAGTTGTGTTTTTGTGTTGCTTATCAAGTGTAAAATAAAGAATATAGGATTCTTGTTCCTCATCTTCACCGTCTTCCACTATTTTAGATGATTCCATAGACAAGATATCATCTAAACATAACGTGAAAAAAATACTTCAAGTGTGGCCCAACAAATCCTACTTCAAAATTTAACTATCCTCTACACACTCCCTTTTATTCATTTTCTCAACATTTTTACTTTGAATTGGGCTAGAGTCTTCATAAGAGATTGGCTTGGCTTCTTCTTTTACCTCTAGCACCATTTCCTCAATCTTGGCACTATTTCTCATGGTTGGCTCAGTTGGTTGGGAAATTTCCAAGGGTTGATCAATATTTCATCAGTATAGGAATCTTGCTCTTCATCGTTACATTCTTCCATTATTTTAAATGATTCCACAGATAAGATATCATTTAAACATAATGTAGAAAAGTGTTTTGGATGATTGACCTCGATATCCATCTCTTCTATCCTTTCTCTTCCCTCGTTAAATGCCCTAATG
This sequence comes from Capsicum annuum, assembly GCF_002878395.1. Taxonomy (NCBI): domain Eukaryota; kingdom Viridiplantae; phylum Streptophyta; class Magnoliopsida; order Solanales; family Solanaceae; genus Capsicum; species Capsicum annuum. Next base: position 40,106,629 of record NC_061114.1, read on the forward strand.
TCTTGACGTATGTTACATATGGTATCATTCGTTATGTCTAGACGATCCAACATTAGTTGAAGCATAGATTCAATGACACTCTTTCCATTTCTGTGTTCTTCCTTTTCTTGACCATATGACTTGTCATACTCATAAGAAGAACTAGAAGTTGGGTTAGCACAATAGGGGGAGGGGGAATATGAGCAATCACTCTAATGTCCATCTTGATCACCACATAAAGAACAATTATAATCTCGGTAGGATGGATATGGTGCATATATCTCTCTTCGGGGAGCATATCTACAGTCATGCCAAAAGAGGGGTCCATCAGAATATGGACTTGGATCACCCAGATAAGATTTCCAACCATCAAAGTCACATTCATTCCATGATGCCATAGTAAGAAATAAGCAAAAATAAAGAAAATCTACCTAACACATGAAACAAAGGAATCACAAATAAATATTTATAAGTTCGAATTCAAGAAAGTAAGGTAAAATTCCAAACCAACTCAATACACCAAATTGTTTCCCGGCAACGGCGCTATTTTTTGATAACGCTCAACTTACACCTCAAATTAGTGTAAGGAGGTCATCGTCAATATATTTTCCCAACTTTGGAGTCAGGGTTGAATCCATAGGGAACAATGTGAGTGGTGATTAAAATAGTTTGAAATTATAGCTACAAGTTAAATTCAAACGAATGATACAAAAATATAAAATGGGTTAAGTATTAATTTTTGTAATCAATATAAATGGAAAACCAGAGTTATGTTCATTGTGGGTTTCGAAAATTGACAGATACTAGGTAATGCTTGAGATTCTTGGAGTAAGTAGGCACAACAAAATATCCCTGATGACTATACTATTTGACTTATCTCTCGACCTCACTAGACAATTTATTATCTAATTCTCTAGAACTTAGATAACTTATCTATTTCCAATAAGATGTTATCTCAGGTAGATTAATCCAGTTACAACATTAATCATTAAACAGAAGGTTGGTAGCTTCCGAGTCCCTGTTGTTAATTCATGTTCTCTAGTCTATTTCTCTGTTCAAGCAAATAAACCTAAGGCATAACCTATTATTTGCAACCAATAGATTTTATGTTAAAACAACAAAATTTCAAGACATCGTACTACTCTTTGAACCCTTTAAGTACCTAGCAGCATATCAAACCCTAATCCATGGATCCTATAACTCAGGCTAATGGAATTAGCCGCTCATGTTTAGATGAACGAAATAAAAAGTTGAATTCATGATAGTATGGATAAACTTAAAAATGGATGAAAACAATAATTGTTTCTTCACAAGAGAATAATCCACAATAGTTGATAAGTGTTGAAGGGAAAACAAGAAAATGAAAAACATGAGGTAATGTATGTTCCTCCTAAGTTCCGAAAACAAGATTGAGAGAGATCTTGAATAAAACCCTCAAAACTTGTATTTATACCTAAACTTAATTATGGAAATAAAATAACAGAATAAATAAAATTATTGGATTAGGTAATGCCCTGGTTGACGCCACGTCAAGGGTCTGATGCCTTATTACATATGGCATCAAATTAGCGTCAGTTGTCTTCAAGTTCTGTCTAAAGCTGATGATGTTGCTGACGCCACATCACTAATCTGACAGCATTTTACTGTCGTCGTCAGATGTCTTTCTCCTTTTGCTGATTCTGTACTTAAGGCTGACACCCTTATTGACGCCTTATCACAACTTTGATGCCACATCACCAATGTCATCAGAAATGCTTCTCAGACTGCAACTCCCTGGTTAAGGCTGACACCAATGCTGATAGCCTATCACAAGGATGACGACTTATCATGGTTGTCGTCAGCCATATTTTCAGCTCTTTTTGTTCAAATTTCAGCTCTTTTGCTCCATTGATATTCATTTCCATGCATCTTGACTTTCCTACAAAATCTTAAGAAATAATATCAAAAACACCAATAATTACTTAGGAACTTACAATTATTTCAAGTTAAAAAGTCTTAAATGTGCTACAAAAATCTAGCACATCACTAACCCGTGACTGGTACCTACTACAATAACATTGTAATAAATACTATAATGATTGTAGAAATAGGTAGAACATATGCCTTAAGGTTCAAATTTGTAAATAAATCTAAATGAGGTATCAAAACAACAAAATTGAATATAAGTACTAAAAAAAATTGAACAACTGTCTGAAAATACTCTACTCTGAAAAGCCTCTAAACTGTTTGAATTGTGGAGTTGATAGGTCAAGTCCCCAACTAACTTTCACTACTGAAAATAATGGTGAAATATTAAAAACAACTATGTCCTTGAACTATGAGGACTCACCACTATGCTGACTGCTGAAAATCTAAGCCGCTAAAGGTGATTTAGAGCCCGTGCGTTTGAACCTATGATATAAGACATCATAGCATAAAATAAAAGCATGCATCAGTACTTTGAATGTGCTGGTATGCTAAGTGAGGTAGGGTAAAATGCATGGGTTCATATGCATGAGCAAGAATAACTGAATAACATGAGTATGACTGAACAAGAATACATATATGAATACGTATATTGTAACTGAGATCGTGATAGTATTGAGTATTGAATTTGAATACTGACTTACTAATGTCTGAGTTTACTAGTACTTTATTTCTTATAACTGAATGATTGTATCTGATAGTCCTAATTTTGTGGAATTATACTGAGTTCTGTACTGAGCAGAGTGACTATACCTGATAGTCCTGAATCTGTAGAGCTGAACTGAGTTATATTCTGAGACTAAGACTAAAATTGAGACTGTGGAAAGTAATAATCTAACTGACATGGCTCTTCTCTAATTGATTTGGGGTCCAACCTATCACCCCTATTGGAAGGGTGTCAATACCGTGCCACGGGTAAAGATAAGTGTTGAGTCACCCTCATCTGGCAGGTACTCTGAACAAGAATGGTGGTACCGTCAACTGGCAGGTAGATCACCTCATCAACCCTTAACTGGCAGGTTGATGTCTCAACCTACGTTGGCTATGTAGTTCTGGAATTCAAGGACTGCTTATAAGGATTTCACCCTCTACTGGCAGATGAGTCCCCATCCTTAGGTTCACTCAATGATGAATCCTACTCCCAACTAAATAGACACTAGACTGAATGCTAAACTATACTAGGCTAGACTGAATTGCTACTGATCGTACTGTATAACTGAACTAAACTGATTCTAAGTTCACTAAATTTCCCTAAGTTCTGTACTGACTGAATTCTACTAATTGTGACATGATTGATTCTACTCTATGACTGACCATGGCTCTAGACAATCATCTAAATTGTCTAGTATTAAATACCCCCAGGAATCGATAGCATAAACTTAAAAGACAAGGCATAATTCTTGAGACATGGTAACTAACTACTTAGTCATCATTCATTCATTTGGGCATTTATGCAAACACTTGCATGACATGAATACTTTCATACATGCTAAACATGATATAATTTCACAATTCAACTCACATAGATAGTTCATCAAACACTCATGGGGCATAATATATGCACATAATACTAAAACAACATGTAGGCAACGTGATTCAATTCCAATTATATAATTCCAAGAGTTTCAATAGAAATTCACATGATAAAGCACACATATCAATTAACTCTACACGAATCTTACAATAAATCATGAATACACATTAATTCAACTCATGAAAATCATGAAGTCACTCTACATGAACTTTTAAAGATTTTCTTCGACTCCAAGGGTGGAAGGAACCCTTGGTGAACATTTCACATACCTTAGTTGATGAATTTCTGAAAGTTAATGGTGAGCTTTTGAGTTCTTAATTTGAAACTTAAGAACCTAGGGTTTTGTTCTTGTGCAAATTAGAGAATGAATGAGTATATGTGTTTTGGGGGCTGAAGGACGTGGGAAAAAGAGCCAAATACTCCCAAGGACACGGTCTGTTAATAACTAAACAACTGTGTTACCAATGCGCAGGCCGATGCGTTGCATCATGGGCATCAACACGATAGCCAATGCATCGCATCGAGTCCATATCGGTTCACTGGAATTTGCACTGAAGCTGGAGAAAAACTATCTTATCGATACGATAGTCGACGTAACGCATTGAGATCACGTCGACCAACTATTTTGGGCACTCAAACATGATCTAAAGGAGGTCTAAAAAATGTAAAACTTGTTCGGGAACACCTATTGAAATTCTTTATCATGAATTAACTCAACTATCCTTATTTAATGGACACAAAGTTTGCGAAATAAGATTGCCAACTTTTGAAGGAAAAAATAACACTAAGTCTGAATACTTCGCTAAAATATTCTAAGTCTGGGACCTCTTGACAATCCTTAAGGACTGATTTAAGCTAAGAATGTTATGGGGTCTTACATCATTAGCATTCTTACACCGAGCTTTAATTCAAACACCATGTGATTTTATGTTAGGGACTCTAACCTCTTTTTTTTTTAACTAATCAAATAACCAAGGGCACCATTTAACTCATTACATGGCCAATAAGTCCTTTACAAGATCATTTACCAATCATTCATACTCATTAAAATACCATTTGAATAATGTGGGGCTTTCTTAGCCTCACTACTCAACATGTTATCCTGAATAACTCTCAACCCATCATCATAAAACATATGAGCCTGAATATGCTCCATTAAGGAAGACTTACCTTCTATGAATGCCAAAACACACCCAAGTATCAAATATCAAGCCAAACTATCTAGTTAGAAAAAGGCTAAACCTCGAAGGCCAAATGTCTATCTTGAGTCAAAAGATACACCAAGCTACCTATGCTAGTCGACTTTCGGCTCAAGGCATCTATAACCATATTAGCCTTATGCAAATGATAGAGTATAGTCAAGTCATAATCCTTAAGCAACTTAAGCCAATGAAATTGCGTCATGTTAAAACCTTTTTGAGTAAAGAAATACTAGAGGTTATGATGATCCGTGAAAATCTCACAATAGACTCCATGCAAGTAGCCCCTCCACACCTTCAAAGTAAGAACACTCGCGCACAATTCCAAATCATAGGTAGAGTAATTTCTCTTAAGGGTCTTCTACAAACGGGAAGAATAGGCAATCAACTTACCCTTCTGCATCAACACAACACCTAAACCAACACCTGAAGCATCACCGAGGATGGTAAAAGCCACACCTTCCTTGGGTAGGGTCAAGATAGGAGATGAATTTAACAAATCCTTGAGCTTTTGAAAGCTTACCTCACAAGCATCAGACCACTGAATGGAAATATTCTTTTGAGTCAACATGGTCAATGGAGCTTCAATAGATGAAAAAACAAAATAAAGTGTCGATAGTAGCCTACTAACCCAATAAAACTTTGAATTTCGGTAGGAGAAGTAGGACTAGCACACTTACGAACCATTGCAATCTTGGCCAAATCAACAATAATATCATCCTTGGTCATCATGTGACCTAAGAAAAAGGTAGTCTCCAACCAAAAATCACACTTATTGAACTTAGCATACAACTTCTTATCCCTTAATCTTTGAAGAACAATCTACAAATTCTCCTCATACTTTGCCTTACTCTTAGAATAAATCAGATATCATCTATAAACACAGTAATAAATGAGTTGAGATATGATCAAAATATACAATTCATCAACTTTATAAATTTAGCTGGGGCAATGGTCAACCCAACGGACATGACAATGAACTTATAATAAATGTATCGAGTCCAAAAGGTTATCTTCGGGACATCCAAAGCGCTAATCCTCAATTGGAGATACCTGAACCTCAAATCAATCATTGAAAATACTTAAGTACCCTAAAGAAGGTCAAATAAATCATCAATAAGAGACGGGGATACTTATTCTTAGCCATCACCTTGTTCAACTATCGATAATCAATAAACATTTGCATCGACTTATTCTTTTTCGTCACAAACAAGATAGGCATGCATTAAGGAGATTTACTAGGTTGGATAAATCCCTTATCCAACAACTCCTGCAACTAACCCTTCAATTCTTTTAGCTAAGTTCGGGATGATGTTGGGCATATTTATACATCTAAGCACCATAACTTATCCATGTTTTAGCTAAGTTTTGAGTATAAAATACATAATTCTTGAACTTATAGTCTATTTTTAGTTAAGTGAGTTGACCTATTTGATTAGCATGCTTTTTAGGTACTAATGAGGAAGATTACATCACTTTGGGGACCTGTAGATAGCAAAGGAAACTTCACATAAAAAGGAAAACAGCTTTTAGACTGAATGTGATGTATGGGAACTTTTTCCCGGGCAAACTCAATATTTTTAAATAGTTAAGGATGCAGTAGAAATTTATTAGAGAAGGATGTTATTAAAAGCTTTATGGCTGAATTTTTAGGGATTATTCACATTCTGTTTTATTTTGAAAACAAGAGAAAGCGGCTTAGCTTGAGGACGGAGAGAGAGAGAAACATTTTTCTCTCTTATTTTCGCTATTCATCTTTACCACCAAGATCGTTCTAAGTTTTGGTATGACGAATATTTCTATTGTGATTTCCGTTTTATTCATGAGTAGCTAAGTTTATTTGTTAGGGTTATGGAAACCTTGTAGTATACTCTCCATTACTATGCGTTTTTGAATTTATGATGTGTTAATCCACTTATATCATTACTCTCTTCATTTTGATTGAATTCTCATGGTTGCAAACATAGGGAATGTGCCATTATAGCAATAACTTGTTTGATAGAAAAGTTACTGTTTGGAAAAGAGAGTGTGACAAGAACAGAGGTTGCTCTTTCCTGTCCACAAATGGTCAATGGAGAGTTGACCGAAATATGCACTAAATACTTTTCGAGAGATCTCCTCCAAATCTGTCAATAATGTTAATCCCTCTTTTCGTGCTACTCCTAGGGCGGGAAGATTCATTCGTGAATAATAATTCAAGGGCGTGAAGCGAGTACTTCTAGGAAATGGAGAGCAGGCGCGGAATATAATAGCTTGAACCGCTTAGGCTCTTTGCACCTAAATAAATAGTAGACACGCCGGCTTTGTCCGTCGACAGCTGAATGTTTCGATCTGGTTCGATTCATGATCACGCAAAAGAGGTGACGGGGCTCAAAGGAAGTAAACACTAATTCCTTCCGGCTAATGAAGATACTACTCCAGTCTTTCTTAGCATTTCCTTCTTTGGGAGCCGGGTGTCGCTCTCTTTCTCTGGCTCCCTTACTTGAAAGCTTTTAGTCGATCTACTCAGTCAAAGAGTTTTTTCAACTCCGATCCTTTCAGCTAGTGGAGGAAGACCTCCTAGGGATAAGAGATGCAATCTCCCTTTTCTTCTCTTTATGGTCGTGATACTTTTCAGGGGGAGATCACAGAACTGACAGAGTACGATCTTGCTTTTTGCTCTTTCTCCCGAAATAGATCCACTTCATTTATCACAATGAATTCTAGCTCACGCTCAAAACTCCTCCGACACGAGTCCTAGTCGTTGCGCTGCGGTCCGTTTCCCGGCTTCGCTGAGTCTGATATAAATTGGTGGTAGCCACTACGTTCAATAAATCAGGACAAAGCGATTGATCCAGTTGAGAGCAGGAGCTAATTCGTTTAGAACTCAGTTGACTGCAAGAGCGAAGGATGTGGCATCAGGTAGTTCTTTGAACCGGCCAAATGAGAGTGAAAGGCAAGGGCAAGCGATAGAAAGGATACAGATCGCCTCTTCCAAAGCGCGACCCATTCGTTCTGCTCGCAACAATTCCTATTGAGATAGGCTTACCAGCCCTACTTAAGACAGAGAAATCGAGGATCAAGAAAGATATAAAGAACAGGTCTCAACTCCACGCAAACTTTCTTTGGATGACATTCTAACAGGAGGCGAGAAACTCCCGTTCCCTTCTCCTTCCTTACTCTTCTGAGGGCCTCGGCCCGGGAAGGGGACAGTGGCCGAGTGGTGACACCTTTCGCTCATCCATTCCGCCTATCCAGATGCGGCACCCTTTCTCATTATCTGTCCTCCACAAAGGCCTTGAATGCTTCTTCTTATAATGAAGTCGATGTGGTGGTAAACCTCTCATTCTAATTCAGTGCTCTCCGAACCGTGCGGGAAGGTTTCTGAGGTCGGGTCGGACGGTTAAGACTCGCTTCTTAGCGCTACGTGGGAAGAGAATTTCTCTATTCAGCCCCCCCGACGGTTAAACGCATTCTCTTACCCGTTGAACTTATTACTTTTTGCTTTTCAGAGCCTCCCTACTTTATACCGGATACCCGCGGATTTCTCAATACAAATACCATAGTCCTTGTCCTGAAAGCTTAGTGAGGAAAATCCTCGACAGAGAGGAAGTTTTCTAACCTTTATTTTACACATTAATGCCTTAGCAGGATTAACTCTTTGGAGAGTTCGTACGATTGGTTGTACACTTTGGATTCGAGAGAACTAAGGTGAATAAATCCTTGATGGTTGAGAAACATTTGGATTTAGAATTAGAATACATCTCTCTATAAGTGCATGCATGTATAAAATCCTTATTACTCATAGTTAATATAGAAGTAGAAGCTACAAGGTGGACATAACCCTAATTTGTCATTCTCTCTGATCAAATATTATTACACATATCATCTCATTGTTACACTGATAATATTATTGTGTACTTAAACTGAAACCCCCCTTACATTGGAACTTTAGATCAATAGTCTGATAATAATCGCAATACTTAGTGATCGTAGTATTCCCTGTGGGATTTGACACCCAACCCAGTTGGGTTCTATATTTGACAGCGACCGCTTGCACTTTCTAATGAGAGTTGTAATTTGGGCGTATCGGGGGACATCCTATAAAGAGGAATAGAAAAGGACTTGATGTCTAGCTTAACATCAATAGCAAATTTGTTATCATGATACAGAGGCATACTAGGAAAATTTGTAGGAAACCCTACATTCCTTAAGGAGCTTTTACCTCTTGAAAATGCTCTTTAATAGAACTTTAACCTTGGCTGGTCATGACCAAGAAACCATTGGATTCTCTTGGTGGGTCTATCAAATTTGATAGAATCTTCGTTGGAAATAATAACTTCTAATTTTGCAAGCGATTCTTATTGTAGCGGTGAGCAAAAAAGGAGCAGCCTAGGCTGTGAAAATGGGGTTGTAGGAGAGCAATACATGGAAAGCATTCTAGAACTCATGGAGAATGTAAAAAGAATTAAAAAATAGAGGTAAAGCAATACTAGTATCACGAATATGAGCCAAATAATACAAACATCCCTTCTCAATCAAGCGATGAGCCTGAATATAAGATATAACTCTTTTGGGGCCTGAATAGAGTGCACTTTACCAAGATATCCTTGGTAAACTCAGTGGAGAGAAAGTCACGGTCTTAGCATAACAATCTAGGACAACACGATAAGGATCTAACCAGTCCTTACCCAAAGAAGACATCTAAATCTACCATATCTAATACAATCAGATCTACCTAGGTTTTATGCCTTGAAAAGTCAGAACACAAGATTGATACACACTATCTACCACTAAAGAGTCTCGTAGGTGGTGGATTCATGAATAGGCACATCAAGAGGCTCATAAAAGTTGAATTAAAATCCGAAGAAAAATATGCAGACATATAGGAGAAAGACGACCTCTGATCAAATAACACATATGTAGATCTAAACAAATTAGGACAATGCTTGTGATAATGACATCAGAGGCCTCCGCCTCTCGCCTGGAAGGTATAGCATAGAACTAACCATATCCATCACCTAACTTGGTAGTCCCTCTACCACCACCGCGAGCACTACTAGCTCAGCCTCTCGTGCCCTTAGTAGAACCTCTACGTCTCATAAAAGATATAAGAATAGCTCTGAAGGCATGGTAGGGATAGTCCCTGGCTAAATGGTTAATATCATCAAACACCTAGAAAACCCTGTAACCCAGCTCAATGGAAAGAGGTATAGCTAAACTCAGATGACCACCTAAAGCTTCTGAACTAGAAAACCCACTAACTAAACTCATCAAGGATGCTTGTATTGGTGGTAATACTGGCATAAAAATATCTCGACAAGCCATGGAATCATGTTTCATACTCCAAAACACTCATGGAGACCTACTACAAACTATCAAACTCATCTCTAATATTATCCCTTAAACAAAAAGGCATAAATTTATCCAAAAAGGCCTCTATAAACTGATCCCAAATTATCTCTAGCAAGCTAAGAGGTCGTCAACCAATAAGTGACCTCCACTAATCTGCGTCCTTATCTCTCATCAGAAGTATAAGCAATCCCATGTGACTCAAGTGAACCAAGGGTATGCTACTTCTCATGATAATCCATCAAGAATTCATAGGCATGCTGCCTATAGCACCACCGAACCTAGGAGGACCTAAATAAGCGAACCTCTCAAACCTCTTCTAATCTTCAAAATCATAGTTGTACTCGCCATAATACGAGGCATAGTAAATTGAGATGGTTAGAACCCATCTGAGAAGGTATTATAGAAGAAGGTCGAACTCCTTACATTAGAATACTTTGTTCAAATGCTGGCAATAAATGAGGAATAATACTCCAGGTCTATGGAGTACCACAAAATGATGTCGGTACGATAGGAGGACCTATACTTAGAATAAAAGAAACACCATAAGTAGAATTTGGCATGGATAAAGGTATAATACTTAGAGATGGAGGAGCACCAGGTGCACTCAAAGGGGCACCCTCCAACTGGCTCAGTAATTGAAATAATAACCCCTCCAAGACTAGGCAGAAGAACTCAGTAGGACCAAGGTAGGACCCATATATCCAACATGCTCATCTCGAGGCTTAGGGGAGAGTGCCCTAGTGCTATCTCTAGATGGGGAAGATCTTTATGCCCATCCTACATTTTGAGCCCAACCATAATTTACAACTTGCCCCCTAGACTATGCCCTCGCCTCAGATAATGGATCTGAACCTCTAGCCTCACTGGATCTAGTCCTCACCATCTGCACACAAAGAGTGACATATAACTTAGAACACAAGGTATGAAAAACCTACACGATATATAATGAAGTAGGGAAAGTTTTCTACAGATATTTTATAGCCTCTTAAAGATAGATATAGACGTCTACGTATAAATCCGTGACTCTATTAGACACTTTATTCTAACATTATTGAGGCTAATGAACCTAGTGCTTATACGAATTTCTTACAACCCTAAAACCAAGGGTCATGATGGAACTTACTGTTGAAAACCTTAATAAGTAAACCTATCACCCTAGCTGATATAAAAAGGGAGAAAACACCAATATCCAAGGCAAAGCTTCAAGAATTAAGTTGAACCACATGCATAAACTAAAAGCAGAGAAATAAAACCAATGATATCATACTATAATTTCAAAACCTAGTGTCACAGTGTAAGAACTAACTAGTATAACTCGAGGTTAAAATTACACAAGATATCCCAAAATAGGAAAAATATGTCTCTTAAAACTCATAAAACATAGTCTAGATATGAAAAGGTAGAAGTCAACTCCTGATGCATAGATCAACTACTACCTCAAATAGGCTCTAAGTACCTATGAATCAACTATCATGAGGTGCACTCGAACCTGGATCAATACTAAAAATGCACAATGGGAGTTAGTATGGTCCACTTGTACTCAGTAGGTATCAAAAGCTGACTAAGCAAAGTAGAAAATAAAACATACAAAATACACACTAAGGGCATTTCACTTGCAACAAAAAAATATCCCAAATGGTAGCCCACACTGCCTCCACTAACAGTTCTACAATATCCGTATATAACATATGCCAATCCAATAATGAAATACAAGTATATAGATATAACTCATATAGATATGAAGAAAGTAATACACATAGAAAATTATCATATCAAAGATGATACTACACAAAAAGAAAGGATAAAGAATATAATGAAAGGCAATAATAATAATAATAGTAATGATTGGACGAGGTCATCACACAACCTCCGTATATACCTACCGAGTTATGCTCCCAAGGTAGGACCCACTGGGGGTTTGTTAACCCATATACAATCCATATCAATACCATATCCATATATCCTCTCTTGCATATCCATCGGTAGAGGGTTTTAAAAATGTTATATTTTTTTATCAAAAAAAGCCAGTGTTTCCAATATTTCCATGGTGGTATTAATATCATGAATATATATAATATGAGGATGTAATGTCCATAACCAACCAAAATTTAGAATTTCCATATTGAAATAATATGCCAACCATGTGAGCCAAAATCCACTCAATATTCCAACCATCCATGTCCAACAAATTTCATATCCCAATAGAGTAAAATACACTAAATGTACCATTGATACCACATTAGACTTTTTCATTAAACAAGAGATAACTAAATCACATATACAAGGCAAACAAAATATCAGATCTTTTTCTTCACAAATGGAGTAGAACTCAACTAAAATAATCATATACAGAATCTATGAGTCAAAATAAAGTCAATGACAATCACATTGCTCAATTCTGAATAAGGGTCAAAACAAACTCCAAAACAGATTTTCAAAACAGAGTGGTAATATCAGAATTTTTGTTCAAAAATATATTTCCCAAGATTAAATAAACTCTCAGGAGAAAATCCAAGTGAAAACAAAGTGAAATTGGGGTTTGATTCAAAGAAATGGTAGTTTGGGCAATTCTGAGCCAAAATCCTCGAATTTTGACTTCAAATATACATTAAAACAAGATTTAAAAAATAAAATAAAATAAAAGTAGTTGAGACAGGAATTTTGAAGTTTACCCAATATTAGAAAGGGAAGAAAATGCTCAAAACCTCAAATCCTAAGCTCCAACTATCAAAAATAGTGTAAAAATTACAAAAATGGGGTATATAATTGACCCAGGCATCGCTTACGCGATCACCGATTCACTTAAGTGACTATCGCTTTAGCAATCAAGTGGTTCTTATACAATGCTTTTCCTGTCAGTGAGTGTCACATGAGAGAACCTATTGTCGCTTAAACAATGGTCGCGTACGCGACATAGTATTCATGTAAGCGACATTTCGGCTGCTCAGCTAGGTTGCTTAAGTTGGTGCACCTGTCGGAGACTTGGAGAATTAGATCCCCCGAGATTAATCTGGAATATAAATAATATAATTGGACTATGCAACCCTATTATATTCGACCCTCCGAACTCAATGACGATATCATATTTTCAAAAAGATATCGTTTTTACAGAGTTGATCCCTGAAATCCAATTACACAATTTTTCAAACCAAGGGTTGAAATGAGATATAAAAGTCGTATGCTACTAGAAAAAATAGGAAGAGCAGCCCAAAAACAGGCCAAATATGGTGCTTTCCTGGTTTTGCGACCATAAAAGTGAGCACAAGGCGTGATCAGAAAAAGAGTGGCAACTTTTTTAAAATTGACCACATGTGATTGATTTTTTTTAAAAAATATATATATTTAAAATATAATATTATTTAAAAAATAATATCAATTTTTTTTTAAACAAAAGCGACCACTACTGGTCGCTTTTATAAATTTAATAAAAATAATTTTTTTAAAAAAGGACTAGTCACTTTTGTACTTTAATTAATTAATTAATTTTTATGTAAAAAGCGACTGAATGAGGTCGATTTTATTTATTTAATCAAATTTTTTTAATTAGTTATACTAAAGTTACCACATGTGGTCAATTTTTAAGAAAGTTTGAAGAATAGCGACCGCATGTGATCGCTTTTTATAAAAGTGACCACTATTGGTCGTTTTCTTTCTACAATTTTCTAGAATAGCGAAGACATATGGTCACATTTTTTAAATTTTTCCAGAAAAGCGACGACATATGGTCAGTTTTTTGAAAATTTTTCTAAAGAGCCACGACATGTGGTTGGTTTTCTAGTACTTATGTAAGAAAAAATAGCATCATATATCCATGATACATTCCATGAAACCTACTTTAAAATACAACTCACCAATCACAATTTAATATACAATCAACCACCATAAGAATACAAACATTAAAAATCAAATTATTAACAAAATTTATCAAGGTTCCAAATACAAACTACAAAACATACAAAATACTAAAAAGTACAACTCATCTTCCGCATCCTCATTCTAAACCTCTCCCATATTATCGGATTCCTCCTTTGTGGTGTAAAAATCATCAAGTAATTAGTTTAAGTTCACATTTCAAGTACCTACACTTCAACATTTTAAGTCACTAATTTACTTCACAAGTTACCAAACACAAATAAATTCAAAACAAAAGTTCACCATTCAAGTAACTACACCTAAATATTTTCAAGTCACTAATTCACTTCTCAAGTGACTACACTTTAGTAAATTCAAAACAAAAGTTCACCTTTCAAGTAAATACACTTAAATATTTTTAAGTCACTAATTCACTTCTCAAGTGACCACACTTTACTAAATTCAAAACAAAAGTTCACTTTTCATGTACCTAAATTCAAAACACAAGTCACTAATTCATAATTCAAGTAACTACACTTAAACATAATTTTCAAGTCACTAATTAACATCTCAAGCTAACAAACTAAACTAAATTCAAAACACAAGTTCACATTTCAAGTACCGACACTTCAACAGTTTCAAGTCACTACGTCACTTATCAAGTGATGACACTTTACTAAATCCAAACATAAGTTCATATTTCACGTACCTACGCTTAAACATTTCATGTCATTAATTCACTTCACAAGTTACCAAACTTACCTAAATTCAAAACAAAAGTTCACCTTTCAAGTAACTATGCTTAAACATTTTCAAGTCACTAATTAACTTCTCAAGTGACCACACAACTAAATTTAAAACAAAAGTCCACCTTTCAAGTACCTAGATTCAAAACACAAGTCACTAATTAATAATTCAAGTAACTACACATAAACATAATTTTCAATTCACTAATACACCTCTCAAGTTAACAAACTTAACTAAATTCAAAACACAAGTTCACATTTCAAGTATCTACATTTCAACATTTTCAAGTCAATAAGTCACATCTCAAGTGACTACACTTTACTAAATTCAAAATAAAAGTTCACATTTCACGTACCTACTCTTAAACATTTCAAGTCACTAGTTCACTTCACAAGTTACTAAACATAACTAAATTCAAAACAAAAGTTCACCTTTCAAGTAACTACACCAAAACATATTAAAGTCACTAATTCACTTCTCAAGTAACCACACTTTACTAAATTCAAAATAAAAGTTCACCTTTCAAGTAACTACACCGAAATATTTCTAAGTCACCAATTTTTTTCTCTAGTGACCACACTTTAATAAATTCAAAACAAAAGTTCACCTTTCAAGTAACTACTCTTAAACATTCTAAGTCACTAATACACTTCACAAGTTACAAAACTTAACTAAATTTAAAATCAAAGTTCACATTTTAAGTAACTATAGTTATGTATTTTCAAGTCATTAATTCACTTCTCAAGTGACCACACTTTAACAAATTCAAAACAAAAGTTCACCTTTCAAGTACCTACACCTAAATATTTCAAGTCACTACTTCACTTCACGAGTTAGTAATTCACCTTCAAGAACCTACACATACATAATTTCAAGTCACTAATTCACTCCTCAAGCGACCAAACTTTTGTAAATTTAAAACACAAGTTCACATTTCAAGTAACTACACCTAAACATTTCAAGTCACTAATTCACTTCACAAGTTACCAATCTTAACTAAATCTAAAACTAAAGTTCACCTTTCAAGTATCTACACCTAAACTTTCAAGTCACTAATTCACTTCACAAGTTACCAAACATAACAAAATTCAAAATAAAAGTTCAGCTTTCGAGTAAATACACTTAAAGATTTTCAAGTCACTAAGTCAATTCTCCAGTGACCATACTTGAGTAAATTCAAAACAAAAGTTCACCTTTCAAGTAACTATACTTAAACATTTTCAAGTCACTAATTCACTTGAGATGTTATCAAACTGAACTAAATTCAATACAAAAATTTACCTTTCAAGTAACTACACTTTAATATATTCAAGACACTAAGTCAATTCTCAAGTGACCACACTTTATTAAATTCAAAATAAAAATTCACCTTTCCTGTAACTACACTTAAACATTTTCAAGTTACTAATTCACTTCACAAGTTACAAAACTTAACTAAATTCAAAACCAAAGTTCACATTTCAAGTAACTACATTTAAATATTTTCAAGTCATTAATTCACTTCTCAAGTGACCACACTTCACCAAATTCGAAGAAAAAGTTCATATTTCAAGTACCTACACCAAAATATTTCAAGTCGCTAATTCACTTCACAAGTTACTAGTTCACCTTTCAAGTACCTACACTTACACATTTTCAAGTCACTAATTCACTCCTCAAGTGACCACACTTTAGTAAACTTAAAACATAAGTTCACATTTCAAGTACCTATACTTACACATTTTCAAGTCGCTAATTCACTCCTCAAGTGACCACACATTAATAAATTCAAAACACAAGATCACCTTTCAAGTACCTACACTTTATTAAATTCAAAACAAAGGTTCACCTTTCACGAACCTACATTTAACCATTTCTAGTCACTAATTCACTTTTCAAGTGACCACACCTTACTAAATTCAAAACAAAGGTTCACTTTTCACGTACCTAAACTTAAACATTTAAGTCATTAATTCACTTCTCAAGTGACCATGTACTTTACTAAATTCAAAAAAAAAGTTCATATTTCAAGTACCTAAATTCAAAACACAAGTCACTAATTCATAATTCAAGCAAATACACCTACATATTTGAACTCACTAATTCACTTCAAAAATAACCAAATTTAACTAAATTCCAAACACAAGTCACTAATTCATAATTCAAGTAACTACACTTAATCACATTCAAGTAACTGATTCATTTATAGTATAAGCCAAACAATTGAACAAGTGAATAAAGTGAATAAGTAAAGATGCCACATGTCCCTCTCACACCATATAATAATCACAATATTTATATGGATTTCAAATCCTTTTACAATGAACAATCCCACCTTAACACTACATTTGAAGACTTTATTTTAAGAAAATAGAGAGAAATCAAATTACCTTTGCTTGGCCTAAATTAAAGAGAAATAGATAAGCGATCACCAAAAAATAGCAAAGCAATCCTTTTCTGGAATTTGGATTCTGTCAACAACATCAAATTACTTACTACTTAACATCAAGGGGTATAAATTAGGATAGACCATGTTCAAATAGACAAGAACCAATTCAAAATCCCCAATAGCACAACC
Source organism: Capsicum annuum (assembly GCF_002878395.1). NCBI lineage: Eukaryota > Viridiplantae > Streptophyta > Magnoliopsida > Solanales > Solanaceae > Capsicum > Capsicum annuum. The sequence continues at coordinate 40,123,796 of NC_061114.1, forward strand.
TATATAGTCAAATCCTTTTTAAACATACTACTTCTTCACAACCAAATAAGTGCATTATCACTAACTCTATATAGTCAAAAGTAAATATATCCTCACAAATCATAGCTGGAGACAATCAATTCCTTGCCACACTAAACCAAGATATGCTTTTTAAAATTGAGAAATCAAGAAATGGACTTTATTTCTAAAGAAACTTCACAAATACGCCTAAAATTTTGTGTTTTAATTCTTTACTAGTAAAAATAAGAATAAACTTACATACTCCACAAGGAAAAATTAGTTCCTTTCAGAATAAGATATCAAATCGACAGTGATTTTCTTTAAATAATTAGAAAAACTCAAGAACACAGATACCTAAAAATTAAGCCAAAAATAATGCTACTGTAAAAATCAGCTAAAAAACATACATGTTGTCATCGGTGAGACCTTCTGTTGTGAGTTACTGTAGTAACTGACACAAGGTTATTATTGTCCTGGATAAGTCTAAGATATTGCTATCTTGGCTGAGACGATGATGTTGCTGTTGTTGCTGAGATAATGATGTCATTGTCATCGGTGATTGAGGTCACTGACTTGCTTTTGTCAGTGACTGAGGTTACTATCATTGATAATTGAGCTAGGCAACTGAGGTCGTTATCGTAGATAGGAGATTGGGTGGATGGGAGATTAGCTAAGGTTTCTAATTACGGTAATTAGAAAGGACTTTTGGAATTAGGTTAGGTCGGGTTAATAATTTGTAACACCCCGCAAAAAATCATCCATGCATTAGCTCGTGGTAATATGCTCTTAGAGGTAAATAACTAAAATAGTGTCAAAGAGACTTAGTCTCATTTTTGGCTTCCAAAATGAGTTAAGTTTAAACCATATATAATTTAATTAATTTCAAATTTTTTTCATGTGGGAAATTAAATGAGCTTTTCATCTATATAAGATTCGCCCAAATCCGATATATGAAAAAGAAGTTATGGCTAATTTAAGTCCTAATCGTAAAACACCATTATTTTTGTGCTTGTCACATCACGGGGTGGGTCTATTTAGCAATTGTCAAATTCTAGTAGCCTAGCACGATTGTGGCGCATTGCGCTGAAGCTCCAGGTCCCAACCAGTGGGATAATGCAATGGCTCTATGTTGCGGTGACCCTAAGAATTCCATTCGTCAGTTTCCAGTGAGCTATTATGATTGTGGCGTATTGCGGTGGCCCTTAAAATCAGGCTCCCAGTTATATTTTATTCCATCTCATTAAGGGCATATTAGGTATTTTTCCAGCCCCTTATCAGCTTAATTATATATTGGAATCACGTGTTACTCCACACTAGTATGATATTTTCTGCTTTGGTCCAAGCCCTTACGGATTTGTTTTTGGGCACCTCCCAAAAGGCCTCATACTAGTAGAGTTTGGTGACACTTTAAATAGTGGACATGTTCCCTCTATTTTTTTCGATGTGGGATTGTATTTGCTTTTCAACAATCCCTCCCTTAAACCAAGACCACATCACTTGTGACTTCCCCGTACTGCCACTACTAACCAGTGGTACACACAGGTTGACTATCAATTGTCAAAAAGACTTTTGAGACAAGGCACCACCTGCAGATCTCCAGTCTTGTCGTTATACTGGGAACTTCTCACCAACCACAATTACCACTCCGACACACCCAAACCTGGTCTTTGATACCACTTGTTGGGATCGCGTGTAATGATATTGTTCCCTTTGGGCCAAGCCCTCATGGATTTATTTTTGGGAACCTCCCAAAAGGCTTCATACTAGTAGAGTTAGGTGACACTTTAAATATTAGACATATTCCCTCTATTGTTTTCTATGTGGGATTGTGTTTGATTCTCAACATTATCTCCCAAGTGCCCACATTATTCATATTTTCTTCAGAAATTCACAAGAACACTTTCTAGGGTTTCATACAAGAATCCAAAATAACTCAAGATTTAATCGTGGATTTTAGAAGATAATTAGAGAGTTAGAATCCCCACATCGTAGGATTCATGAATCATCTATTATTTTTCGAGATTGAGGTACGCAGGGATTTTCAAAAATCTCATGGGCATAGAAATCATGTTTTCAAGAAAAGGGTTTCGGACTTGTAAATATATTCATGTTTAAGAAGCATTGATGATATTGTTTTGGCCTTGATTTGAAATTTTATATATATGTAAGCATGTGTTTGAAGGTTGATGATTGAATTGAGAGCATGATTTATGAAAAAAGTCCCTCTCTTGTGATGATTTTCATTTACTTATGATATACTATGAAACCGTTTGAATGCATCTTGAAAAGCATGTTATAAAATATCTTGAATAATGTTATATTTGGATATGATTTTGATTCCAAAAGAGGGAGGGATGTTTATGTTGATGAATGTTGAACAAAATCATATAATGAAAAGAGTTGCATGGTTTGTTAAAGATTACATGACCAACACTTGTTTATTAAAAGGATGAGAACCTTTGCATAGCTTTGACTTATGTTTTTGGAACATAAAATCTCTTATAAAAATTGCATGTTTGGGTGGTCTAAACTATGTTTTAATGAAAAGATCATACTTATTGCATTATGACTCAGAAAACATGACTTGCAAAGTCTTTGTATGATGATACCAAAATAGACAATGCTATAACAGACCTAGACCAACATAGAAACCAGATTGTCATGACTTAATATTTCAGAATGATACATGTTTAGAAATTGATAAAATTAGGCATAAAAAGATGTTAGGTGGTCCCCCGTGGAAGGCACGAGTTTAGAAAACTCATTGACCAAAATCGTGATTTGCTGATCTGAGTATATTATATTATGCTGGCTTAGTGCCCTGTGGTGTATTAGACTCAGACACTCTAACCCATACGACACACTTGGGTTGGGGGCTTCCCCGCCGAGTCAATGGTGGACTCCATATAGCCCGTGGGGTTTTAGACTTGTCGGGGTGTACCACCTAACTCAAAAGTAATACAAAAATAAAAAATTACACTGACAGAAAGGTTTTTATGATTATCAAAATACCCATGTGTTTTGGAATTTATATCTTATATGATGTTTTATGACTACCTCTCAAATATTTATTTATATTAAAAGTTTTATTTTGGATAGCTCTGTGTACCAGTATATCTGTATTGACCCCCCTTACCTTCCAAGTTCTGAGGCACAGTCTAGGGGTCCTAATAAGAAGTAGATTTCTTCAGATAGAAGTGTAGGGTCTAGTCGATGAGCCTTCTATATTTTAGAAGGCCTAGTTATTTTCAGACATTTTTTTTCAGTTATAGTTTCGAACTACTGGGGGCTTTGTCCTAGCTTTTTAGACAGTTATCTTTAGATCATGTAGTAGAGATTTTGCATATTGTTCCACATATTGTTATTTATTTTTGGATTTTATTTCTTATTGTTAAACTTAATCTAGAGTATGACCATGTTTCCGTTCAAATTATATTTCCACTTTTTTTTAATTATGTGAAGTTGTGCAAGATTACCAGATAGAGTAGGACGTCGGGGCCTTCTTGGTTCGGGATGTCCGTCGTGGCCAAGCCCTTGTTTGGGTCATGAAAATCTTGGTATTAGAGCACGGTTTATGGTCTCAGGGTTTGTGTGAAATCACACCGGGTAGATTCTTATTTATGGGTTAGTAGCGCGCCACACTTATAAGTAGGAGGCTATTAGGCTTTTAGGAAAGTGTTTCCCTCTTTGTGATTTAGTTGGTGCGTTAGAGCTTGAATTAGAATTGTCCCCTAATCAGTGATCTATTGTATTTTAGAAAATAGTCATGCCTCCTCATCGTTCCAATAATCAGAATACTCAAGATGATAAAGTATGCCCCACCCATGGGATGCTAACCCGCAATAATACGCACACCCTAGAACCTGTTCCTACTCTAGAAGTACCTCCTGTCTTGATCAGTCCTTCTCGAGCTCCAAGAACAAATGTTAATCGTCCCCAGTCTTCTTAGAGGGACATATTGAATACAGAATTCAGATAGTCCATTCACATGTTTTCTCAGTTGGTAGCCACATAGTCTAAATGGTCGGAAAATATTGAGTCTATATCGATGACATTTGAGGCTAATAGGGTGGGTCAGTTCATGAGAATTAACCCTACCCAAGTTTTTGGGCACCTAAGTAGAGGAGGATCCACAGGAGTTTTAGGAAAAGATAGAGAAGATCTTCAAGGTGATGCATGTAAACAAGGTATAAGGGGTGGAATTGGTAGCTTTCAAACTTAAAGAAGTTGCAAACTAGTGGTATAATAAGTGGGAGGATTCAAAAGGTGAGAGTGCTGAGCCCACGGTATGGTGCGAGTTTGAGGAAGCCTTTCTTGATCGGTTCTTTCCCCTTGAGTTGAGAGAGGCCAAAGCCGAGGAGTTTATGAACCTTAAATAAGGTAAAATGTGTGTCATGAAGTACACTCTGAAGTTCAACCAACTGGCTCGTTATGCTCCGGAGATGGATGATAATATGAGAGCCCGAATATGAAAATTTGCATCCAGCCTTTTGGATGATTTAGTGCTTGAATGTAAGGGGGCTACACTGAACAGTAACATAAACTTCTCTAGACTGTCAGTGTATATGAAGCAGGTAGAGGAGCAGAAGAAGAGAATCATTATGTCTAGGGAGAAGGACTGATAGGAAAAAAGAGCCAGAATAGTAGATCATAACCATAGTCAGCCAAAGAGCTGTAATTGGGGGAATAGATAGCCAAAAAAAAAGTTTTGGAGTAATGTACAGTCTGTAGCTAGTGCCCCAATGCCCAGGCCCCCAGTTGATAGACGATCTCAGAGTTTTCAGACTATTCATGGAACCAGAGATCAGGATACTCAGTCACAGGGAAGTGTGTCTCAATAGTATCATCCTTTTCTGCAGTGTGAGAATTGCAGAAGGCAACACCCAGGGAGGTCTTAGTTGGGAACACTGGTGTGTTACTCATATGGTCAGTCGGGTCACTTTCAGGGAGATTATCCCTTCGCTAGGAGGAATTTTGGTAAAGCCAAGTCACAGGCAAATTGTTCCACACCACCACCACCCCAAAAGGGTGCCATCTCAGCTACCAGGTATGGTCGCAACCAGCTGTATGCTTTGTCCAACTGCCAGGAGGCGGAAGCCTCGCCAGAAGTAGTCACTGGTACATTACAAGTCTTTTACCGTGATGCTTATGTAATACTTTATCCTGGGTCTACCTTATCCTATGTGATCCTTTATATGGCTGTCAGCTTTGGGTTTGAGCTCAATGAAATTTCAGAACCTTTCTTTGTTTCCACTCTAGTGGGTAATTTTGTTATGGCTAGGAGAGTATATAGATATTCTGTGGTGATTGTTTGTGGTTGGGATGTTATGGCAGACCTCATAGACTTAGATATGATTGATTTTGATGCTATCCTGGGATGGAATAGCTTTATTCGTGAAATGCCATATTAAATTGTAGAACCTGAAGAGTCATGTTTTGTTTTCTGAATGGACTAGTGATAGAATGGGATGGGTATTTTTTAGCACCTAAAGGGAACTTTATATCTTATCTTAGAGCTCGTAAACTTATCTCCAAAGGTTATTTGTATAATCTTATTTGGGTTAAAGATTCTAATGCCGAAAGTCTTCCTCTCCAATCAGTCCCGGTGATAAATAAGTTTCCAAAAGTCTTTCCAAATGATCTCCTAGGAATACAACCTGATAGGGAGATAGATTTTCACCCATCCCATTTCTATTCGGCCCTATAGAATGACTTTTGTAGAACTGAAAGAGTTGAAAGAATAGCTAGCATACCTTCTAGACAAAGGTTTTATAAGTCCCAGTATTTCTTCCTGGGGTGCACCTGTACTCTTCGTGAGAAAAAAAGATGGTTCCCTACATATGTGCATAGATTACCGCCAGCTAAATAAGGTCACTGTTAAAAATAAATATCCTTTTCCTAGGATTGATGATCTTTTTGACCAACTTCAGGGTGCTAAATGGTTTTCGAAGATAGACCTTCGTTCAGGATACCATTAGTTGAAAGTTAGATAGTCAAACATTCCCAAAATAGCCTTTCTAACCCGATATAGTCATTACGAATTCCTAGTCATGTCCTTTGCATTGACTAATGCCCCTGCAACCTTCATGGACCTTATGAGCAGAGTGTTTCATCAGTTTATAGATCTATTTATTATAGTTTTCATTGATGATATTCTAATTTATTCTAAGAGTGAGGAGGACCATGCCAATCACCTCCAAAACATCCTTCAGACTCTGAAAGATTATAAGTTGTATGCGAAATTTTCCAAATGTGAATTCTGGCTAAGTGCTACTTCTTTCTTGGGGCATATTGTGTCTAGTGATAGGGTTAGGGTGGATCCCCAAAAGGATGAGGCAATGAGAAAATGGACCAGACCGACGACACCAATCGATATTCTAAGCTTCTTGGGTTTGGCAGGATATTACAGAAGATTCATAGAAAGCTTTTCTTTCATAGCTGCTCTATTTACTAAGTTAACCTAGGTAAAGGTGAAGTTTATGTGGTCTAACTCATGTGAGAGTAGTTTTGAGAAGTTGAAAGAAAAATTGACTACAACACATATTGTGACTCTTACGGAAGGCACATAGGGTTTTATTGTGTACTGTGATGCATCCCGCGTGGGACTTGGGTGTGTACTTATGTAGCATGGTAAGGTGGTGGCTTATGCATCTAGGCAGTTGAAGGTGCATGAGCTAAATTATCCCACCCATGACTTGGAATTAGCGACTGTGGAGTTTGCACTTAAAATTTGGCAACATTATCTTTATGAGGTGCATACTGATATTTTCACTGACCATAAGAGTTTACAATATGTTTTCTCACATAAAGAATTGAACCACAGGCAAAGGCACTGGATGGAATTGCTAAAGGATTATGAAACGAGCCTGCACTATTATTCGGTCAAGGCAATTATGGTAGCCGATTCCCTTAGCAAGTTGTCTATGGATAGCCTTTCTGATGTTGAAGAAGGGAAATGAGTGATGGTAAAGGATATTCATGAACTTGTAAATCTTGGAGTGCGACTCTTAGATTTCGAAGATGGAGGGGTAGCTGTTCATGAGATGGCTAAATCATTTATTTTTGTAGAAGTTAAAGAGAAGAAAATTGAAGATCCAATCTTGATACAGATCAAGAAAGATGTGGGTCAACAGAAGGTGATGACCAATAAAATTGGTGGTGATGGTATTTTGAGATATTAGGGTAGATTGTGGGTGCTAAATGTAGATGGTCAGCGCAAGAGAATCCTTGGCAAAGATCACACTTCAAGGTATGTTGTTCACTAGGCTCTACCAAGATGTATCATGATCTGAAAACCATTTATTGGTGGAATAATATGAAGCGTGATATGGCTAACTATGATGCCAAGTGTTTGAACTATCAACAAGTTAAGGAAGAGCATATGAGGCCTGGTGGTACTTCCTAAGAGATTGCTTTGCCTTTATGGAAATGGGAAATGATCATTATGGATTTTATCATGGGACTTCCGAGGTCCCAAAATCAGTATGATTCTATTTGGGCAATTATTGATCGGCTGACCAAGTCAGCTCACTTTCTTCCTGTGAGGACTAACTTCTCGAGAAAGGACTATGCAAAGCTATACATTGAGAAGATAGTTCGTTAGCATGGGGAACCTATATATATCATATCTGACAGAGATACGAAATTCTCTTTACAGTTTTGGAGGTCTTTTCAGAGGGGTTTAGGTACCCAAGTGAATCTAAGTACTGCTTTCCACCCTCCGACTGATGGGCAAGATGAGCGCACCATTCAGACCCTTGAGGATATATTGAGGGCTTGTGTAATTGAATTCAAAGGTAGATGGGTAGATCACTTGCCATTAATAGAGTTCGCTTATAATAACAGCTACCATGCCAGTATTAAGATGGCTCCGTTTGAAGTTTTATATGGAAGAAGATGTAGATCACCGATAGGGTGGTATGAAGTGGGTAAGACTCAGTTGTTCGGGCTGGATCTTGTTTATCAGGCAATGCAAGACATGAAAATTATTAGAGAATGACTTAAAACAACCCAGAATAGACAAAAATCCCACGCTGATATTAGGAGAAGGGACTTAGAGTTTGAGATTAATGATTGGGTGTTTCTCAAAGTTTTCCCTATGAAAGGAGTTATGCGATTCGAGAAGAAAGGTAAGCTAAGTCCTCGCTATATAGGACCATACCAGATTTTGAGAAAGATAAGTGGGGTTGCATATGAGTTAGAGTTGCCGGCAAGTTTGGGTTTTGTTCATCCGGTATTTCACATATCCATTTTGAAGAAATATATTGGAGACCATTCATTAGTGTTGCCTGTTGAGGAGCTCAAAGTGATAGACTTCTTATCCTATGAAGAAAAGCCCGTGGCAATGTTGGATCTCCAAGTTAGGAAATAGAGGAGCAAAGAAATAGCCTTGGTCAAAGTGTTATGGAAAAATCAGAAAGTTGAGGAAGCAACATGGAAATTAGAAAATGACATGAGAGATAGATACCCAGACTTATTTGATTCGGTGAATGACAAAATGGAAGGTACAATTTTTTCTTATTCTTTTATGGCCTTAGTATACTTTAAATCATGCTTTTTTGTGTTCTGCATCATCATTCAGGGAAGAATGATCCCAAGAGGGGATAATTTAACACCCCGCAAAAAATCATCAATGCGTTAGCTCATGGTAATATGCTCTTAGAGTTAAATGACTAGAATAGTCTCAAAGAGACTTAGTCTCATTTTTGTATTCCAAAATTTATTAAGTTTAAACCATATATAATTTCCCTATTTTGACTTTAACACAAGTGGGAAATTGAATGAGCTTTCCGTCGATATAAGATTAGCTCAAATCCAATACCTGGGCATGAAGTTATGGATAATTTAAGTCCTAATCATAAAACACCATCATTTTGGTGCTTGGCGTATCGCGGAGTGGATCTATTTAGCAATTGTCAAATTCCAGTAGCCTAGCATGATTGTGGAGCATCGCGCTGAAGCTCACGGACCAAACCAGTGAGACAACACAATGGTTCCTCGTTGTGGTGACCCTAAGAATCTAATTCATCAATTTCCAGTGACCCACCACGATTGTGACGCATTGTAGTGGTCCATAAAATTAGGCTCCAATTTTATTTTATTCCATCTCATTAAGGGCATATTAGGTATTTTTACGCACCCCTTATCAGCTTAAACATGGGATTATACTCCTAAGTTCCTACATTATTCATATTTTCTTCAAAAATTCATAAGAACTCTCTCTAGGGTTTCAAACAAGAATCCTAAATAACTCAAGATTCAATCGTGGATTTTAGAAGATAATTAGAGAGTTGGAATCCCCATGCCGTAGGCTTCACAAATTATCTATCATTTTCTGAGATTGAGGTACGCGGGGATTTCCTAAAATCTCACGGGCATAGAAATCATGTTTTCAAGAAAAGGGTTTTGGATTTGTGAACATATTCATGTTTTAGAACCATTGATGATATTGTTTTGGCCTTTAGGCCTTCCCCCAAATTGATTTGAAATTTTATATATATGTAAGCATGTGTTTTAAGGTTGATGATTGAATTGAGAGCATGGTTTATGAAAAAAGTCCCTTTCTTGTGATGATTTTCATTTACTTATGATATACTATAAAACAGTTTGAATGCATCTTGAAAGCAAGTTATGAAATGTCTTGAATAATGTTATATTTGGATTATGATTTTGATTCCAAAAGAGAGAGGGTTGTTTATGTTGATGAATTCTTAACATAATCATATAATGAAAAAAGTTGCATGATTTGTTAAAGATTACATGACCACCACTTGTTTATTGAAAGGATGAGAACTTTTGCATAACTTTGATTTATGTTTTCGGAATATGAAATCTCTTATGCGAATTGGATGTTTGGGTGGTCTGAACTATGTTTTGATGAAAAGATCATGCTTAATGTATTATGGCTCAAAAAACATGACTTGCAAAGTCTTGGTATGACGATACCAAAATAGACAATGCCATGATAGACCCAGACAAACATAGAAACTAGATTTTCATGACGTATGATTTCAGAATGATACATGTTTAGAAATGGATAAAATTGGGCATAAAGAGATGTTAGGTGGTCCTCCAAAGAAGGCATGAGTTCAGACAACCCATTACCCAAAACTATGATTTGCTGATCCGGTTATATTATATTATACTGGCTTAGTGCCTTGTAGCGTATTAGACTCAGACACTCCAACCCTTTCGGTACACTTGTGTTGGGGGATTCCCCGCTGAGTTAATGGCGGACTCCATATAGCCAATAGGGTTTTAGACTTGTAGGAGTGTACCACCTAACTCAGAAGTAATACAAAGATCAGAAATTGCATTGACAGAAAGGTTTTTATGATTATCAAAATGCCCATGTGTGTTGGAATTTATATTGTATGTGATGTTTTATGAATACCTCTCAACTATTTTATTTATATTAAAAGTTTTATTTTGGATTGCTCTGCATATCAGTACATCCGTATTAACCCCCCTTATCTCCAAGTTCTGAGGTACAGTCTAGGGGTCCTGATAAGAAGTAGATTTCTTTAGATAGAAGTGCAGGGTCTAGTCGGTGAGCCTTCTATATTTCAGAAGGCCTAGTTATTTTCAGACATTTGTTTTTAGTTATGGTTTTGGTCTACTAGAGGATTTGTCTCAGCTTTTCAGACAGTTATCTTTAGATCATGTAGTAGAGATTTCGATTACTGTTCCAGATATTGTTAGTGATTTTTGAATTTCATTCCTTATTTTTTAACTTAATCTAGAGTATGACCATGTTTATATAATAGATTCTATTTCCTCATTTTTTTTATTATGTTAATATTGTACATGATTACCTGATAGAGTAGGATATCGGGGCCTTCTTGTTTCGGGATGGCCGTCACGGCCAGGCCTTAGTTTGGGTTATGAAAAACTTGGTATCAAAGCATGGTTCATGGTCCCAGAGTGTCTGTGAAATCGCGTCGGGTAGAGTCTTATTTATGGGTGAGTAGCGTGCCACACTTATAAGTAAAAAGCTACTAGGCGTTTAGAAAAGTGTTCCCCTCTGTGTGATTTAGTTCGTGTGTTAAAGTCTGAATTAGAATTGTCCCCTAATCAGTGATCTATTGTATTTAACATAATAGTCATGCCTCCTCGTTGCTCCAACAATTAGAATACTCAGGATAATAAAGTTATCCACACCCATAGGATGAGGACCCGTTATAGAGCGCACACCCCAAAACCTATTCCTACTCCGAGAGTACCTCTAGTCTCGAACAGTTCTCCTCGTGCTCGAAGAACAAATGATAATTATCCCTAGCCTTCTTTGATGGACATATCTAATATAGAATTTAGACAGTCCATTCACATGCTTGCTCAGTTGGTATCCACGCAGACTCAACGGTCGGAAGATGTTGGGTCTTCATCGATGATATCTGAGGCTACTAGGGTGGGTCTTTTAATGAGAATGAACCTGCCTAAGTTTTTGGGAACCAAAGTAGAGGAGAAACCACAGGAGTTTGTGGATGAGATGGAGAAAATCTTAAAGGTGATACATGTATAGACGAGGTAGAAGGGGTGGAATTGGCAGCTTACCAGCTTAAAGAAGTTGCGAACCAGTGGTATAATAAGTAGGAGGATTCTAAAGGTGAGAGTGTTGAGCCCACGATATGGGGCTATTTTCAGAAAGCCTTCCTTGATTGGTTCTTTCCCCTTGAGTTGAGAGAGGCCAAAGCCAAGGAGTTTATGAACCTTAAACAAGGAAAAATATCTGTCAATGAGTACACTTTGAAATTTAACCAACTAGCTCGTTATGATCTGGAGATGACTGTTAATATAAGAGCCCGAACGTGAAAATTTGCATCTGGTATTTCGTATTACTTAGTGCTTGAATGTAAGGGGTCTATACTGAACAGAGACATGGACTTCTTTAGGCTGTCAATGCATATACAGTAGGTAGAGTAGCAGAAGAAAAGAATCATTGAGTTTAGGGAGAAGGACAGACAGGCAAAGAGAGCCAAAACTAGGGATTAGAACCATAGTCAACCACAGAGTGGTAATTGGGGGAATAGATGGCAAAATAAAAAGTTTTAGAGTAATGCACAGTCTCCAGCTAGCGCCCCAGCACCTAGGCCCCAAGTTGATAGATGATCTCAGAGTTTTCAGACTAGTTATGGACCTAGAGCTCAGGTTGCTCAGCCACAGGTCAGTGTGGCTCAGTAGTATCATCCTTTTCCACGGTATGAGACTTACAAAAGGTAACACCCAAAGAGGTGTCAGTTGGGCACACTGGTGTGTTATTCATATGGTCAGTCAGGTCATTTTCAGAGAGATTATCCCTTTGCTAAGAGGAATGTTAGTGGAGCTAAGTCACAGAAAATTTTTTTCGCTCTACTACCGGCCCAAAAAGGTGCCAAATCATCTACTGGGAGTTATTACAACTGGCTGTATGCTTTTTCCAACTGCTAGGAGGTGGAAGCCTTGCCAGACTTAGTCACTGGTATATAGCAAATCTTTTCCCATGATGCTTATGTATTACTTGATTCTGGGTCTACCTTATCCTATGCGACCATTTATGTGGCTGCTAGTTTTGGGTTTGAGCCTGATGAAATTGTAGAACCTTTCTCTGTTTCCACTCCAGTGGGTGATTCTGTTGTGGCTAGGAGAGTGTATAGAAATTGTGTGGTGATTATTTGTGGTTGAGATACCATGGCAGACCTCATAGACTTAGATATGATTAATTGTGTGCTATCCTAGGGATAGACTATCTTCATTTGTGCTATGCCATATTAAATTGTAGAACCTGAAGAGTCACCTTTTCTTTTTCGAATAAACCAGTGATAGAATGGGAGGGGCATTCTTTAGCACCTAGAGGGAACTTTATATCTTATCTCAGAGCCGGTAAACTTATCTCCAAAGGTTGTTTGTATCATATTATTTGGGTTAAAGATTCTAATGCTGAAATTCTTCCTCTCCAGTCAGTCCCTATGGTAAATGACTTTCCAAAAGTCTTTCTAGATGATCTCCTAGGAGTACCACCTAATAGAGAGATAGATTTTGATCCATCCCATTTCTATTTTGCCATATATATTGTCTCCTGCAGAACTAAAAATGTTGAAAGAACAGCTAGCAGACCTTCTAGACAAAGGTTTTATAAGTCCCAGTGTTTCTCCCTGGGGTGCACTTGTACTCTTCATCTGAAAGAAATATGGTTCCCTGCGTATGTGCATAGATTACCACCAGCTAAATAATGTCACAATTAAAAATAAATATCCTCTTTATAGGATTGATGATCTCTTTGACCAACTTCAGGGTACTAAATGTTTTTCAAAGATAGACCTTCATTCTGGATACCATCAATTGAAAGTTAGAGAGTCAGACATTCCCAAAGTAGCCTTTCGAACCAAATACAGTCATTACAAATTCCTAGTCATGTCCTTTTGGTTGACTAACACCCCTACAACTTTCATGGATCTTATGAATAGGGTGTTCCATCAGTTTCTAGATATGTTTGTTATAGTTTCCATTGATGATATTCTAATTTATTCTAAGAGTGAGGAGGACCATTCCAATTATCTTCGAATTATCTTTTAGACTCTCAAAGATCATAAGTTGTATGCAAAATTTTCCAAATGTGAATTCTGGCTAAGTGCTATTACTTTCTTGGGGCATATTGTGTCTCGTGACAGGATTAAAGTGGATCCTCAAAAGTTTGAGGCAGTGAGAAAATGGCCCAAACCGATGACTCCAACCAATATTCGGAGCTTCTTGGGTTTGGCAGGGTATTACAAAAGATTCGTAGTAAGCTTTTTTTCCATAGCTACACCACTTACTAAGTTAACCTAGAAAAAGGTGATGTTAGTGTGGTCTGACTCCTGTTAGAGTAGTTTTGATAAGTTGAAAGACAAATTGACTACAACACCTGTTCTGACTCTTCCAAAAGGTATAGAAGGTTTTGTTGTGTACTGTGATGCATCCCAGGTGGGACTTGGGTGTGTACTTATGTAGCACGGTAAGGTGGTGGCTTATGCATCCAGGCAGTTAAAGGTACAAGAGAGAAATTACCCCACCCATGACTTAGAGTTAGTGGTTGTGGTGTTTGCACTTAAAATTTAGAAGTATTATCTTTATGCGGTGCATGTTGATATTTTCACTGACCATAGCATGTTTTCTTGCAGAACAAATTCAACCTCAGGTAAAGGCGCTGGATAGAATTGACGAAGGATTATGACATGAGCCTACACTATCATCCTATCAAGTAAAATATGGTAGCCGATGCCTTAGTAGGTTGTCAATGAGTAGCCTTTCTCATGTTGAAGAAGGTTAAAGAGAGATGGTGAAGCATATTCACCGACTTGCAAATCTTGGAGTGCGACACTTAGATTCTAAAAATGGAGGGTTAGTTGTTCATAAGATAGCTAAATCATTCCTTTGTGAGAACATAAGGTGATGTCCTTTGAAATTAGTGGTGATGGTATTTTCAGATATCAAGGTAGATTATGTGTACCAGATGTAGATGGTCTGCGGAAGAGAATCCTTGGCGAAGCTCACACTTCAAGGTATGTTGTTCACCCAGGCTCTACCAAGATGTATCATGATCTAAAAACTATTTATTGGTGGAATAATATGAAGCACGATGTAGTTAACTATGTTGCCAAGTGTTTGAACTATCAACAAGTTAAAGTTAAGCATATGAGGCCTCATGGTACTTTCCAAGAGATTGTTTTCCCTTTATGGAAATGAAAAATGATCAATATGGATTTCATCATGGGACTTTTGAGGTCTCGAAGTCAGTATGATTCTATTTGGGTAATTGTTGATCGGCTGACCAAGTCAGCTCACTTTCTTCCTATGAGGACCAACTTTTTGAGAGATGATTATGCAATGCTATACATTGAGGATATATTCTGTTGGCATAGGGAACCTGTATCCATTATATCTAATAGAGGTACGTAATTCTTTTCATAGTCTTGGAGGTGTTTTCAGAGGGGTTTAGGTACCCAAGTAAACCTAAGTACTGCTTTCCACGCTCAAACTGAGGGACAAGATGACCGCACCATTCAGACCCTTGAGAATATAATGACGGCTTGTGTAATTGAATTCAAAGATAGCTGGGTAGATTACTTATCGTTAATAGAGTTTTCTTATAATAACAACTAGCATGCCAGTACTAAGATGTATAATGTAGATCACTAATAGGGTGGTATGAAGTAGGTGAGACTCAGTTGTTGTGGATCTTATTCATCATGCGATGGAGGACATGAAAATTATTAGAGAATGACTTAAAATAGCCCAGAATAGACAAAAATCTTACGCCGATGTTAGGATAAGAGACTTAGAGTTTGAGGTTGATGATTTGGTGTTTCTCAAAGTCTCCCCTATGAAGGGAGTTATGCGATTTAGTAAGAAAGGTAAGCTGAGTCCTCGATATATATGGCCATAGAAGATTTTGAGAAGGATAGGTAGGGTTGCGTATAAGTTAGAGTTATCGGCAAGTTTGGGTTCTGTTCATCCGGTATTTCACATATCCATGTTGAAGAAATATATTGGAGACCATTCATTAGTGTTGCCTGTAGAGGAGTTCAAAGTGATAGACTCCTTATCCTATGGAAGAGACCGTGGCAATCTTGGATCGCCAAGTTAGGAAAATGAGGAGCAAAGAAATAGCCTCGATCGAAGTGTTTTGGAAAAATCAGAAAGTTGAGGAAGCAACTTGGGAATCAAAAAATGACATGAGATTATACTCCCAAATTCCCACACTATTTATATTTTCTTCAGAAATTCACAAGAACGCTCTCTAGGGTTTAAAATAAGAATCCCAAATAACTCAAGATTCATCCATGGATTTTAGAAGATAATTAAAGAGTTGGAATCCCCACGCCATAGTCTTCACGAATCATCTATTATTTTCTGAGATTGAGGTACGCAGGTTTTTCCTAAAATCTCATGGGCATAGAAAGCATGTTTTCAAGAAAAAGGTTTTGGATTTGTGAATATATTCATGTTTTAGAAGCGTTGATGATAGTGTTTTGGCCTTTAGTCCTCCCTCCAAATTGATTTAAAATTTTATATATATGTAAGCATGTGTTTTAAGGTTGATAATTGAACTGAGAGCATGATTCATGAAAAAAAATCCTCTCTTGTGATGATTTTTATTTACTTATGATTTACTCTGAAACCATTTAAATGCATCTTGAAAAGCATGTTATGAAATGTCTTGAATAATTTTATATTTGGATTATGATGTTGATTCCAAAAGAGAGAGGGATTTTTATGTTGATGAATGTTGAACATAATCACATAATGAAAAGAGTTGCATGGTTTGTTAAAGATTACATGACCACCATTTGTTTATTGAAAGGATGAGAACTTTTGCATACCTTTGACTTATGTTTTCGGAACATGAAATCTCTTATGTGAATTTTATGTTTGGGTGGTCTTAACAATTTTTTAATGAAAAGATCATGCTTATTGCATTATGGCTTAGAAAACATGACTTGCAAAGTCTTGGTATGACGATACCAAAATAGACAATGATATAGCAGACCCAGACAAAAATAGAAACCAGATTTTCATAACTTCCGATTTCAGAATGATACATGTTTAGAAATGGATAAAATTGGGCATTAAGATATTTTAGATGGTCCCCCAAAAAAGTCACGAGTTCAGACAACTCATTGCCCAAAATCGTGATTTGTCGATTCGAATGGCTTAGTGCCTTGTGGCATATTAGACTCAGATAGTCCAACCCTTGCAGCACACTTGGGTTGGAGGATTCCCCACCGAGTAAATGGCGGACTCCATATAGCTCGTGGGGTTTTAGACTCGTAGGGCTTTACCACCTAACTCAGAAGTAATACGAAGATCAGAAATTGCACTGATAGAAAGGCTTTTATGATTATCAAAATACCCATGTGTTTTGGAATTTATATCATATGTGATATTTTATGACTAGATCTCAACTATTTTATTTATATTAAAAGCTTTATTTTGGATTGCTCTGCATACCAGTACATCTGTATTGACCCCCTTACCTTTCAGGTTCTAAGGCACAGTCTAGGGGTCCTGATAAACAGTAGATTTCTTCAGACAGAAGTGTAGGGTCTAGTCGGTGAGCCTTATATATTTCAGAAGGCCTAGTTATTTTTGGACATTTGTTTTCTATTATGGTTTTGGTCTACTGGGGGCCTTGTCCTAGTTTTTCAGATAGTTAGTTATCTTTAGATTATGTAGTAGAGATTTTACAGACTATTCCAGATGTTGTTAGTGACTTTTCAGATTTCATTCCTTATTGTTAAACTTAATACAGAGTATGACCATGTTTCCGTATCAGATTATATTTCCGCATCATCTTTTATTATATGAATGTTGTGCATGATTACCAGATAGAGTAGGACGCCCGGGCCTTCTTGGTTCGGGATGTCCATCATGGTCAGGCCCTAGTTCGGGTCATGACATAATTAGGTATTACAAATTTGTAGAAAAACACAATTATAAGTGCTCGATTTATTTTTTAAAAAAGTTACTATCAGAAAATGATCACTTATGGTCGATTTTTATTATAAAATTAATGCAATATATATAAAAATCAGATAATTAGTTATTTTACCATCACATTAACACGAGTAGTATATTTCCTCAATCGTATAATAATATTAATGTATTTCGTAAATTAGGATGAATTATTGGTTAATTATCTTTTAAATACAATATTATATATAAAAATCATAATACAGCGTGTTAATCATATATTAATCATATAAATTATCGATTAATTAGCTTACGTTATTACAACTTCAATAATATACCCGTGTCTACATTGACACAATAAGTATATGTATTTCCTCAATAGTATGATATCAACGTATTATTCAAAATATTTTGATATATAGATTCAGTTATCTAGCGTTTGATTACTACATACTTCATTGTACGAGAAATATGCATATATACATATATTTGATTGGCTATCATCTTCCAAATACGTACTATATACATCCCATACATGATTTTATTATCCTATAATAATATACAATATATTTCACATATACTCAGATGAAATATCGGTTAGTTTATCTTATGTTATTATACCTTCACTACATAATATACATAATATACATAATCTATATATACCTATAGATACACACACATATACACACTATCGACTATCAAGTTCTAAATACGTACTATATATATCACATACGTACACTAGTATATTACCCTATAATATAATGCCACGTATTTCATATACATACTTTGATGAGATATCGATTAATTTGATTATCTTACATTAATATAACTTCAACGTGCAGTATATTATTACTTTGACATTTCAAATTAAGGTAATCAATATGTTTGGATAGATTCTTCTAGTTTTTTACTACATCATTCATCAATCGATCACTACATCATGTATATATATATATAAACTCTTGAATACGTACTATATACATTACATCCACAAATATATTACCTCATAATACAAGAAAAAATTGAAGGAAAGGTGTCTTTTAAGTCTTGAATGAAGGATTGGTGACATTGACCAACTTAAAGGGTCAAACATAATTAGAAAACTTGATTAAGTTAGTTGTGGACTTGATTAATATTTTCAAAACTTTTTAATCTTTTCAAATATACAAATCAACCCATCCCACACCCCTCTTCAATCCAAATTATGAATTGTCTCTCTCCTCTCTCTCGATAGCTTCTCTCAACCAATAGTTCTGTAAATTTCTCCTTTCAATCCTTGGTGACTTCAACCTCTAACAATAAATAGTTGCGCTTCGAGTTCCTTTTCAACTTGAACCATCAATCATGTGACAGCCTTGCTCTCCGGCCACAATACCTTTGAATTCTTCATCGTTCCTTTTCTTCTTTCATAGGTAAAAAATTATGGCCTTTTTAATTTTGAAGAAAACGAGAAACTTGAGCCAACTTCCCTTATAGTATTGGTTACCAATTTTGATATTTGATTCTTTAATTTGAAAAGCGATCTGAATGAAACTCTAATTTTTGGTATTTCTTCTCTTATCTCTTCGAAGTGAATTACGATTTTTTGTTGTTTGTTACATTTTTTTGAAGTGTAATTTTTGTTATTTGTGTTTATACAAATAAAATAATGATTTTAGTGTTTTTCATGTTGCAGCCGTTGTTGGGTTTATTTGTTTTTGTTCTTGGTAAAAATGGTGATATTATTGTTGTTTTATTGAACAAAATCGTGCTACTATTTTTTTTCTCCAATAGATTATCAATCTGGTCCAACGTATTAACCATCTGATGCAACAGATCAACTATCTGATATAACAGAGGAACCATCAGATCAAAATTTTGATGCAATAAATTAAATATCTAATACAATAGATTAAACATCTGATGCAACAAATTAATCATCTGATTCAACAGAGGAATCATTGGATAAAAAATTTGATGCAACAAATTTAGCATATAATGTAATAGTTTAACCATCTGATGCAACATTAATGAAACAAATTAACTATATATTATAATAAATTAACCATCTGATGCAACAGATTTACTATTGGATACAATAGAGGAGCCATCGAATTAAAAATCTGAAGCAACAGATTAACCATATAGTACAATGAAAGAACCATCAGATTAAAGAACTGATGCAATAGATGAACCTCTTGTTGGATAAAATCCTATCAACTCTTCCAAAAGGACATGTCTAAGACATGATTTTTCCAACTGATCATTCATCTGTCGTGATAGAAGACCCTTCTGTTGGAAGAAATCTTAACAATATTGACCATTAATAACTATTCCAACAGATCACTCATATGTAACAACAGATATCTGACCTATTGCACAGACATTCGTCTTTCTCAACATATGAGTGATATGTTTTGTATTATCATGATAGAATACTCAGCCGTTACTATAGGTTAGTTAATAATTCTAACAGATCACTCATATATTGCAATAAATATGTGATCTATTGCCCAAAACATTCACCTTTCCCAACAGATAACTGATATATTTTGTATTGTCACAAAAGATTACTTAGTCGTTGCTACAGGTTATTAAACTGTTCTAATAGATCACTCATATATTGCAACATATATGTGATCTGTTGCACAGATCATTTATCTTTCTGAACAAATAAGTGATATATTTTGTATTATTACAATAGGGTACTTATCCGTTGCAATACGTTATTTAACTATTTTAACAAGTCACACATATGTTGCAACAAATGTGCGATCTATTGCACAGATTATTCATATGGCTTAAAAGATGAGTGATATGTTTCGTATTATTGCAACAAATTACTCATCCATTGCAACATGTAAGTTATTTAGTACCACAGATAACCTACCTAATGCAACAGATGTGTGATTTATTGCAACTATTATTTTATTATTTTGCATGTTAGATTTACTGCTATCCTTATTTAACGATGCATTAATTAACTATAATATATTTTTTTATGTTCTTGTTAATTTTAGATAATATTGTTTCCAAAAATACAGAAACTGAATCAAATCCAAGTAAAGGAACAAGTGAAGCAGCTAGGCTACATCCACCATTCTATGAGCTTGCTTAACAACCATTATCTCAATCAGGAGAAGGATATGATAAACACGGGGAAGAGTATTGTTTCAAAAAAGATGATCCAAATGCTAATAGCCCTTACACTAAAGATTTGGCTAAAACCTTCAGCATTGATCGCTATCCTGTGAGAATGCAGTGCGGTGGTTCCATAGATTTAACAGGTGATTTCGTGGTTAAGTCAGCCATGGAAAAATCTTTCGATGCCTTCAGAAAAATACTTCAAGAACAAAAATTGGTTCCTTATTTCAAGGATAGATACTTTGGGAAATATCTTTATTTGCCAGAGAACAACAATGCTCCTTTCCAAATGAAAATGGTATATGAAATTCTCAAGTATAGGTTTATGTATGAAAATAAAGATAAGATGGATGAGGTGTAGATAAATTACTGCGGCATTCCTGTTTGTTTTGGTTGGCAGGAGTTTCCCATAGTTACTGAACTAAAATGTTATCATTTTTCTCCATCTCATGTTGTACCTATTCTAACCTTAAAAAGACACCTCGAACACCCCAAAAGGCAAAGACTCTTCATGTGATCGTGATAACCTGATGTCCATTGTTGGTCCAAGCTTTAAAAACAAAAATCTTATAGAAGCGTTGAAATGTAAAAGAATTTTAAAGAAGCACAAGAAGAAATTGTGCTTGGTTTGGTTTGTACATAATATTCTTTGGGCGAGAGACATTAACAGAAATATAAGCGTTCGTTTAATAAAGCTCTCCAAGGATCTTTAGGCATTTAACAACTATCCTTAGGGTTATATAAGCTTCAAAATAACTGTCAAATATTTGTTGACTCAATTAGTGCCAAAGATAGTTGACTTATCTGGCTTTCCATGGGCTTTAATGGTAAATGTTTCTTTCTTTTATTATGATAACATTTATTTTTTTACTCAATAATGGTTTTTATTTATTGGCATTATTTTATAGGCTTCAGCATTTGAAGCCATTCCATATTTGAGACAACAAGTGAACTACCAGGAAAAAGTTTTCTATCAAAGAGTCTTGAGATGGTTGTCGGCCAAAACTAATAAAAATGTAAAATTTTTTGATATCTTCAACCCCCCGAAGGATGCAGTAAGTATACTTATAATTAAGTTTTTTTTAATTAATGATATTTTTCAATGATCTAATCATCATTCTCATATATGTAATGATTTATGTTAGATTGTGCATCCGTCACTAATTCTGACCAATCGAGAGTTGAAGATGACATTTTTTCTTACTTTACGGTCTGTGCAAACTTTATCGGACCCTAAGGTCATTGACAGAATAAAAATAGAATTGTTTAGAGCAATAACCATTACAAGAAAAATAATTTTGTAGGTACTAATGATGTTGGTAGTGGTGGTAGTGGTGTTGTTGTTGGTGCTAATGATGCTCCTCTTACAGTATTTTAAACAAACCATTATGAGTATGACCATACTGGTTATATAGATTTTGCCTCTCCCAGCGAATGTTCTGTATGCAAATGTCAAGACTGCAAGGCAAAACATGATGTAGTGATTAATGCTATTAATACATTAACTGATTCTATAAAGGAATTGATATCTAAGAGGGGTGTCTTTCTATCAAAGAGCATTTTATATCCATCCACTCCATTAAAGATTAAGGCTCAGAGGAGAAGAAAAGTAATTTTCAAGGCATTATCATGAATCTAAAAAATCAAAATAGCAACTCCTCTGTTCGTGTGTTGCACTGAGCAATGTACAATGGTCAAAGGATAGCAGCACGAGCTAAAGAAGGTGAATATATATATTTGTGCCAACTAACAAACAAACACATATCTATTTCAACAGATGAGACATCTACTGAAAATTATCAAAAAGATATATACATCTGTTGCAATAGTTGACTAACTTATTGCATCAAATAATGTATATACTACAACATATGTCTCGTCTGTTCTAAAAAATCAAAAAACTCTTCGTACCACTTTTATTTGTACAAACAGATGACCTATCTGCTGCAACAGATAAGTCATAGGTTTCAACAGATGGTTTATCTATTGGAAATTATCATACAGGTCTTCGTCACGTAGAAATTTGTCCCAACAGTTGATTCATCTGTTGCAATAGAAATATAATCTATTTGGGACTATTTAAAATAGGAGGAACACCTGTTTGATTAGATAGAACAGACGAGTTATCCTTTTCTATTTTTTTTTATATATCTATGATTAGGATTGACCAATTCTGGCTTTCCAGGTGGATATAGAAGCTACTACTAAATAATATTGATAATATGCTATTCATTTTATGGAAATACAGAGAAGAAAAAGTGCAAAAACCATATGTAAACAACAATAAAGATCCATGACGAACAAAGCCGAATTCCATAGAACCGGATGAAGAACAACTTGTCTATATTAAGTAGATTTTTATAGCTTGAGTCTGTTAAAGTAATAACCTCACCCCTCCTTAGTAAGTCTTGGTATCAATACTTAAATTGTTGATGTAATTGTTAAGATATGTACCCATAACAATTTTTTTACATTTTATTTGTTTATTGATTAATTTCAGCTTATTTCTGAAGGCTTCGATTTATTTTATTTCTTCTATGAATTTTACTTTTTCCTTAGATTTGAACTATTAATTGAAATGGAATACTAGATTCAAATATTGCAATAGATAATGTATCTATTGCAATAGACGACACATCTGTTGGAAAACATCAAACAAATTTAGGCATATGTAGCAACAGGTAGGTAACCTGTTGGAAATTTCCAAATAGGTTTTCCCACTGTTGCAACTGATAGACATAGATAGAAATATCGACATAATGCAACAGATGACCAACCTATTATAACAGATAAACTATATGTCAGAATAGGTAGAATATCTATTACTACAGATGAAAAATCTATTGCTTTATACAAATTCAACTTTCATTAGACATAAAAAATTGCCACTACATGTAAAAATGTGAAAGTGACCTAAAATAAAATAGGCATCAAGTAGACAGTGTTCCCTTTAAACAAGTAAAATAAAATAGGCATCAAATGTGTAAGTTTGTCACTTTTTTCCCTATTGGTTGCTCGCGTGTAATTCACGCAGCCAAGGATCGTTGAACCCTTATTTTTGCTGATTTGGCCACCAACAATTAGTTTTCTTCTATTTTCTTATATATTTATCTTCTTCATAAAATGTAACCCTAATTTCTCTATCAAAAATTCATCTCAATTATTTATATTTTTTTCTGCGTATTTTTTTTCCAACTGAGCTTAATAATGTCGAACTCATCTTTCATTATTTCTTGTGATTAGATTTTTGATATTGTAAGTGTGATCCTGAAGTACTATTGAAAACTTCTTGGACTCAACAAAATTTAGGACAGGTCTTTTACTCGTAAGATTTCAAAGGTAATTTTCTTTTATTTAATTAGTTCTTATTGACTTGTAATTATTATTTAATTGTGGTTTTGTTTTTGTAGAAATTGAGTGGATGTAATTACTTTGATTAGTATGAAGAATGACAACCATCATAATAAAATCATGTAATCAGGGGTTTATTGAAGAAAGTCAAGGATTTTGAAGACAAACAAAATCGAGCAAGAAGATACTACATTTTTGGCATTATTACTACGGGTTTAGTGGTGTTGGGTACATGGATATTCAAGCTTAATTGCTGAAATTTTCATGGTGGTGTATTTGAATTTGCTACTGGTTTTGTGTTTTTGAGCACATGGATATTCAAGCATAATTGTTGGAAAATGTCAAACAAATTTAGACATATCTTGCAACATTTACGTCATCTGTTGGAAATTATCAAACAGATCTTTCCACTGTTTCAATACTAAGATTATATCCACATAATATAATAGAGGGCCAACCTATTGCAACAGATAAGCTATCTATCAGAACCGATAGAATATATTTACAACAGATGGACAATATTTTGCATTGTGAAAAATTCAACTATCATCAGACAAAAAAAATTACCCTTACATGTATGTATGTATTTATGTATATAATGTAATGTAAAGTATGTAAAGTGAAGTAACTTGAAATAAAAAAAATTGTTATTTCATAGGTTCTTATTTATACAAAGGCTCCAAGCGTCCAGCTACATGTATGTGTGTATGTAATGTAATGTAAAGTATGTAAAGTGAAGTGACTTGAAATAAAAAAATTGTTATTTCACAGACTCTTCTTTATATATAGGCTCCAAGCATCCACCTACATGTATGTATGTATGTAATGTAATGTAAAGTATGTAAAGTTAAGTGACTTGAAATAAAAAAATTGTTATTTCATAGGCTCTAATTTAAACACAGGCTCCAAGCATCCAGTTAGTACCCCATAAGCCCATACCTATTGTATGTTTTCCATAGTGTTGTCTAATAGAAAGGTCATTGGATCAACCATTTCTATGTCGGTCAACAAATATTCGATATGTGCAAGAGCGTGCAACTTGCATGCAACAACAGTTTCATTTTTTGGAAGATCTATGTCGTTATTTCGACCTTCAAAATTCCATGGCTGCTTCATCAACACTTTAACTATCAAACAATCCATCAGTTTATTCTACCTCAACAAGATGGGGAACAACTACAACAGTGGCTACATGTAGGTAAAAATATTGACCTTGTCTAAGGCAAGTACGTTATTGTCATAAACCTTGATCTATCCCTTCTCGAGAAGTATCTTAATAGCCTAATAATGTACGTCGTCCATGCTCATGACTCCAAGAATCCTTTTTTCCTTGGTCCAGCTCTTCCCATGTGGATTTGGCCTCTCCCCTCTAATATATTTTATCATTTCTTTATCCCATTAGAACCTAGAAAGTAATGAATGAAATCCCTCGCCACCGGTAGTTGATGCTAGGTTATTGAGATAATTGTACCTATCTTTGAGATTCTTGTAAAAGTCTCGGTTCATTATCCTATCGGCAGCATCATAAGCTTTTAGGTAGGCTAATTGCCTACCCCTCATGAGGTAGAGAATTTCTTCAATATACTGTGATATAAGAAGTCAATTTTTAAATAGGTTAGTAATTATAAAGTAGGAAAACATAGTTAAAGATACAATGGATGGACCATCTATTATAGAGTATTCTCTAAATTTGTTCATAAAATACCCATCTAACGCAACTTCTGTAAGATATGAGCAATATGTTGCAACAGAACCACCAAAAGTTGCACCATATTACACATATATTGCAATAGATTACAAGTAGATTAGAAGTCTAGGTTAGTAAAAGTAAACATACTCTTTCCACGTACTGTGTACGCATATCTGTCATACTTCTGAAGTCTTCGGGGAAAAAGGTATGGATGGGGTAATCTTTTGGGCCTTTCTTGGCCCATCGCAAATCCTTCTTCTCTTTGGTCCTAAGTTTTGCTTATGCATCTTCCATCTTGAATGGTCCCTAAGCTTCAACAGCTTTTGGAGAGAGAGGAGTTGCAATTTTTATGGATTTCTAATTACAGAGTACTTGGCTAATTGCTCTTTTCTTCCTCCTAACCGCCATTATAGATGTGTATGGCTCCCTCACCTTCTTGGATGGTATGGCACCGCTCTTGGATTTTAATTCCTCAATAGCTTTAAAGATAGCCTCTAATTTTTCAAAGAGTTTAGCATGGCTATCCTTTTACTCTTTGTATTTGCAACGAGAATATAAGGGTAGAGAGGGGTGAGAAGTACAGGTGTAAGGATGAGAGGGACCTGTGTTTTGGGGAGAGGGACCCGTGAGAGCTGTGTTTTCAAACATATTTATTTTTCCTCAAGCATCAACATGATCAACATCACAACTGGGAGTAGCATCGGCATTCCTACCACCAACATCAACTCTACCAGCAACACCCTCAGAAGAAGCACCCGGATTTATTGCAGTAGTATGGTCATGAAGAGCCTCAACACTAGGATAACCTTGCCTAACTGCTCTTCTTATAACTATTGCTCTAGCCCATTCCTTCTTTATTAACTCCACTATTGGGTCAGTTATAGTATAAACCTGACCTAGAGTAATAAAAGAAGTCTTTCCCAACTCCTTCTTAGTAGGCACGATCCATGGATGCACAACCTATAAAAAATATAGATACATTTAAATCATATAATATAATAATTTTCATAGTAGGGTTACATGTTAACACAGACAACTTATGCAATAGATGATCTGTATGTCACAATAGATTAATAATATATTGTATCAAATTACCCATCTATTGCACAATTTACAGTAGGTGGTTAATCTATTAAGAGTTGGGTTCAGAGAACCAAAGCAACAGATAGGTAATATAATGCAAAATATCAATTGTTTGTCGCAAGAGATTACCCATCTGTTGCGCTAGGTTTAATAGGATGGATAATATAGATATCCTATCTGATGCATCAGATATAACATCTGTTGCACCAAATATAACATCAGTTCAATATCTTTCATTGCGTCAAATTATTTTACTTGAAAGAAGACGCACTGCATTATTCGGAGGGTTAAAAAGATCAGCCTCCTTAATTCTTGTATTGTTCTTTGCAGCCAACCACCTAAACATCCTTGGATGATAAACCTCATCCAGGTAATCCATTACCTGCTTTCAAAGGGGTGAAATGGCTTTAAATGCTCAAGCTTAAAAAATGTAAACAAGAAGCAAGAAAAAAAAGTCATATTATCAATATTCAATATAAATTAATGTATGAGTAAAAATAGTGATTAATTTTAACATGAAAGCCCAAGAAAAGTTGTATAATGTGATCATCCCTGGGCATGGCTTTGTCAGTAAATATTTGAAAGTCAAGTAGAAGTTGTCGTACCCCTAGGGATAATTGTTGAATTTATCAAAATCCTCAGCACGCGCCAACAAATTATATTCTATGACCTTGTTGACGTCTCTTGCCATCTATCGGCATTGCAACATGAAACCTGTCAATACTAATAGTTTTGACAGGATTATGCTGGGATGTCGATATTAATTCATGCGCCATTCGTGATCTATTATCATTATATTGATGATCATTCTTTTTCTCACTCTCTAATTCCTCCTCTTTCTCACTTTTATTTTCTTCATCACCATCTACAAACTCTTGTCCACCTCCCTCAATGTTATTTTCATGTCTCTCCTTTGCTTTACTTTTCCATGATTGAGATTGTTCAGGAAGCTCCTCTGAATCTCTCTGTACTGTAGCCTTTGTTGTTGGGTGGTCAAAGGTTGATCCACTTTCACTTTCTTTTCTTTTGGGAGACATGTTTTACCTACAAACAATATAAAAACAAAACTTACATTAAAATTGATGTATGCATAAATTTTTAAAAATATAGTACAAACACCACTAATACCAACACACCAATAACCACCACCACAAACACCACCAACGAAAGCCACAAATATCACGAATACATACCACCAACAACAACCATAAATACCACCACCAACCCCCACAAACACCACCAGTGCCACCATGACGACCACCAATACCACAAAATCTATCCAACAATACCACGATAGTTAATGGAACACTGTAATAAAAACTAGGGTTTTATCGAGTTCTTCCGATGATTTTACTATCAAAACTCAAAATTGTAAATCGATTCTCGAAGATAATACAAATAAAAGTCTTTTTTTTCATCATTAACTTAAAAACTCTTATTTTTTTTACAAAAAATAACATATATAGAACTCTTCCTGAACTCTATTTCTATGAAGAAAGAGAAAATGACTATTATAAGCAAGAAAGAAGTCGAAAATAACACCTATGTGGTAAAAAATGAGAAGAAAATTGATCTATTGTGAAGGGTTGAGCAATTTGTTAGGTAGTTGTTATCTATATTGTTGAGAGAGAGAAAAGAGCGAGAACTCGATATTTGATATGATGAAAATGTTTTCTCATAAATGGATGATTTGTGTGGGTTGATTTTTATTTTGGAAAAGTATGACAAGTTTTAAAAATATTAATTTGGTCTGAATTAATCTTAATTAGCTTTAAATATTAGAAAAGATATGTGTAATTTTTAACCCTCTAATAATGTAATTGTCAAAAGACACAATTGAAGTTGTAGTTGACCTTATGAACTCACCCGTAGTCCTAGATTAATCAATTTAGGTATTAGTTGAACATATGAACTCAATTAAAATTCTATAAAAATAAATGTTCAACGTGTTGCAAAAGATGACTTATTTGTTGGAATTAATCAAATAGATTATCATTTGTTGCAATAGATTACCCATTTGTTGTAAATTATCAATTAGATTAAGCCATCTATTATAACAAATTACCTATCTGTTGTAAATTATTAAATAGGAGCTTCCATCTGTTAAACTTAGCCCTATGAGAACTCATACCTAGTCCTAGATTAATCAATTAAGGTGTTAGTTGAACATATTAGGTAATAAAAATTGCTTCAGCTCAGAGTGATCGACCGACGACTTTTGTTGGGAGGAATGCAATACCGTATCATCATTTAATTACCAAAAGACTCAGTTGAAGTTGTAGTTGACCCAATGAGAACTCACCCCTAGTCCTATATTAGTCAATTAAGGTATTATTTGAACATATAAGATAATAAGAATATCTTCAACTTAGAGTAATCGATCGATGACTCTAGTCAGGAGGAACGCAATACCGTCTCCTCATACAATTGCCAAAAGGTTCAATTGAAGTTGTAGTTGATCCTATAAGAACTCACCCCTTGTCCTATATTAATAAATTAAGGTATTAATTGAACATATAAGGTAATAAGAATCTATTCAACTTAGAGTGACCGATCAACAACTCTAGTCGTGAGAAACGCAATATTGTCTCATCATGCAATTGCTAAAAGGCATAATTGAAGTTGTAGTTGACCCTATTTAAACTCACTCCTAGTTATAGATTAATAAATTAAGATATTATTTGAACATAAGATAATAAGAATTGATTCAGCATAGAGTGATCGATCAACGACTCTTGAAGTGAGAAACGCAATACCGTCACATCATGCAATTACCAAAAGACTCAATTAAAATTATTGTTGACCCTATGAGAACTCACCCTTAGTCCTAGCTTAATCAATTTAGGTATTAGATTAAATTATTTGTTGCAATAGATTACCCATCTATTGTAAATTATCAAATAGATTTATTCATCTATTTCAAAATATTACCCATCTATTATAAATTATCAAACAGGTTAAGTCATCTATTGCAATAGACAACCCATATGATGTAAATTATCAAATAGGCACTGTAATATTTTATAGTTGACCCTATGAGAACTCATACCTAGTCCTAGATTAATCAATTTAGGTATTAGTTGAACATAATAGGTAATAAGAACTGTTTCATCTCAGAGTGATCGATCGACGACTCTTATTAGAAGGAATACAATACTGTCTTATCATTCAATTTCCAAAAGACTCAATTGAAATTGTAGTTGACTGAGTGAGAAATCACCCCTAGTCCTTGATAATCAATTTTGGGTATTAGTTGAATATATGAACTCAATTGAAATTTTATAAAAACAAATATTCAATATATTGCAACAAATGAAAAATCTGTTGGAATTTATCAAATAGATTAAGTTATCTGTTGCAACAGATTATCCATCTGTTGTAAATCTTCAAATGAGCGTTGCCATCTATTGCAACAGATGACCGAGCTTTGGAAATTTTAAAATTGAAATTGTCAACTATCGCAAAGTATGTCTTAGATGTTTTGAGATGTTTTTTTCAAACGCAATTTAGGTATTTCCTATTCGAGATAAAATAAGATAAAATGCTAAGAAAGTAAAAATTATTACTTGGATAACACAAAAATATCCTCATTGAGTAGTCTTATCTGGTCTTTTCAATGTCACTGTCTCCTCATGAACTTCAAAAGTTATAATGAATATTTAAAACTCATATATATAATACTCCCTCTTCTTTATTCTCAGTTCTCTTTCTCTCATTTTTCCCTCTCTTTTCTCTCTTTTTTTGAATGAGGATCCTTTCAGATCTGAACCAATCAATATCTTTTCTCGACTGAAATAGATTTTTTGATCACTTTGCTTTTAATATTGAAGGTATAGTTCACTATTGTACTTTCCTTCTCATATTCTTCTTTATATGTTATTTAAATTAGATATTGAAATCTATTGTCATTAATGATTTGCCCATTACCAGTTTTTTATGTATTGAGAAAATTGAAGGAAAGGTGACTTTTAAGTCTTGAATGAACGAACCATTGTTTTTTATCAAAATATGCAAAAAAACACATTTTTTGGGAGAATTTAAAAAGCGTTGTTGTCAATATAATTTTTTTTATGTCTTTTGCTTGTTACTTTGGTGGTGCTGTTGTTGGGAGGTTGTTCATGTTGGAATATGTGGTGTTTGTGTTGTTGATGGTGTTGAAACATATGGTGTTGTTTCTTTATTATTGATGTTGGTGGTGGTGGTATAGCAATAGTTTCCTTAACATTTGCAACTGATGAATCAGCTGTTGGAACAGATGGAGAACTTATTTGAAGAAATAAAACCAGTAGCAAGGCTGGTTTGATTTATTCTAACAGATGACCCATATACTGCAATATGTCATCCATCTGTTGCAACAGATGCCTCATCAGTTGAACAGATATGGAATCTATTACATCAGATTGGTCATCTACTGATTCATTCAATTTTGTGTTACCTTTTTGTAATTTTATTTTTATTCTTATCTTGTTTGTCATCAAATGTAATTCTCTTGGTTGTAGATAAAAGAAAGTAAAACTGAATCAAATTTTGCCCGACCAGCATTAAAGGCTAAGGTAAAGATGGATTCGGAGGAATAAATTGCTTACAGATGGAACTATTTCATATGTGGGAAGTATGTATAATGGATCAAACTATCGTGAAAACACACATCCAATACAATGAGTTTGTCAATGTTAGTTCTTTACCTATTAGGCGTTAATCTTTCACACAAGATATGGCATTTTACAGTTAAGATTGTTATTTTCAAACTGGTAAGGCTGAGGGACCAAGTAGGTGGTGACGATACCCTGTTACGGTTTAATAATGATTTTGCTAATGTTTATGTGTTAAGTTTGGAGAATGGTAAAGTTTTTTGGTGGCAGTGTAAACATTCACATAGTGATTATACTGAATTTAAGGGTCCAATAGACTTTTGAAAGCCATCCGAAGCCTCGCACTGCTGCAAACAAGAATGGAAATAAATATAGTTATTTCTCTTATCCAAATTTATATGGATGGGTTACTCAAGGAAACTACATGTAATGCTCCGGAAAATGGGTCCAGGAGCATTACACGGTGCTTGAGGCTACGAGTATCCCCAAGGTAACCCTTTGAGCCATTTTCATTTAGTTCAGCACAAATCAACGGGGTTTCCATAAATAACCCTCAAATATCAATAGAGTAATCATCATCCAAGAATAAAAGAATTTCAGAAAGATAACAAAATACGACTTATTAGTCAACTCCCAACATCTATACTAGTCTAACAAGTCTCTAAGAAAATCAATAAAATAAGTGAGCCATTGAATTATGCCCCAACTAACTCATACTCCGTTATCAAATGTAAACAATTCCGTGAAACCAACATCAGACATCACGTCCTCGGAACATTCCGAGGACTCACCACAACAGAGGATGTACAATAGCGTGCCTGAAGAATCACTGTCGAACCTGGAACTGAGCACCTGAACCTACATGTCGAGAAAATACAGCCCACATCCAAAGATGTGGGTCAGTACCATGGAAAGGAACCGAGTATATGGGTGTATGCAGCTGTATAAACATCATCATCATAAATATTTATAAGAAATATGTAGGATGTATGAAAGACTCATATAGCCCAAAGAAAATCATCATAATCATGAAAGGATGAAATAAGTACAATAACACATGTGAGTCTTCATATAATTTGTCAATCACTTTCAGTTCATCAAGAATATCAATTCTCATAATGCAAATATCATTTAAATCTTTCGAAAGAATAACTTTCACAATTCCACTTTCAAATCACTTCATCATTCACCATAGACACAAGGAAACACACATAAATTGGGAGATCCTATAACCAACATAAACTATGTGAGCTACATGGAGTACAACGTACAACCCACATTGGGGAGAGCCGTCCTATCCTTGCCATCGGAGTAGGACTATCGATATCAAATCCACACAAACTAGTGATCACTATATAAATCAGCCTCAGGCTCACTCCTACGGGGGCATGTAGTTCTAGGAAAGTAAGTTCGCTTTATACCTCCCACTCGGTGCTAAAGATTTCTCCCAGAATTATCTCAGATAATTTCAAAGACAATCCACAACAAAACAATTTCAGTAATATATAAATATACATCGGGAGCCCTCATGCTTCCCATCTATCAAAATCAACCATGTTGTGGATTTCTTTCACACTCGAGTTCAAAACAACTCCATTAAGACTAAAAGGTCAAATCATTAAAAATATCTGAAATATTCAACATTAACGTGCTTATAACACACACTTTCTCAAAAAAACACAATTTCCAATGGGGATTCACAACCCAAATATCAAAATCATGATAAATATCATTCAAGATTTATGCTTTATATCTCCACACATGTAAATTCATCTTTCAAAATCATAAACATTAAGATTTAATGATATGCTTCAAATTCATAAAAATCAAATAAAAATCTTGCCTTTGTAAAGAAAATTACTTTTGGACACAAGAACGAAAGAGAGTTTTTGCTGAAAAACCTCAGACACCTTGAATGCTGAAATTTAGATTGATACTCGTTTTTGAGATGTTAATCGTGCCTTTGAATGATGGTTCTTGGAGTTCTTGAACTAGGAACTTGGAATCTTGAATAAATTTACAAAATTAATGGTGAACTTTGGAGGTTCCTGAAGTTGGATGTCGGACCTTAGGGTTTTCTTTTTAAGGGAATTTGATGAAATATAACATATAATACTTTTAATAAACTTTAATATAGGGTTTGGATGGATTTTGGGTGAGGGGGGATGACCAAATCGCCCCTAAAAATCAAATAATTCTCGAATCTGTCCTTTGGTGGAATGTTTTGATAGTCTGAAGTAGATCAACCATAACTTTTTGCTTCGATAGAAAAATTGGATGAAACCAATTTCATTGGAAAAAGGACTCGCATAGCTTTCCATTGATATATATTAGATCACCTAGATCATTATGTACAAGATGTTATGATCGTTTAAATTTGGAGCAAAAATACGCCAGGCCTCAGTACTTTTTCCTGCACGTTTTACTGTTTACTACTATTCACGATTTGATTGGAACGTTCATAACTCGTAGCTCGGGTGTCTGTTTTGGATGATCCACATATCGTTGGAAAGCTTATTCGATACTCTACGCAATGGTGGGTCATAATATAGACTTTACACATGGAAAATTTATAATTCATTCTAAAAGATAGAACCTAACATGTTTACGCACAAAATTTCAATGAAAAATTTCCCGGGCTATTACATCACCCCCTCTTGGAAACATTCATCCTCGAATGATGCTAGACATGCCAAGATTAGATAGGGAATAGAGCATACGGCTGAAACCATTCGTTATACTCATCACCACAGCATTTCTCACTCCGACTGCATCATGGAATGCATAAATTCAAGAAACTACAGCTGAACTCATAATAAATGACAACTAAACTGCTGCAAATTTTATCAAAAGTGCATGATTTAGGAAAGAAAGGTACCTTCGGCTTGATCAGAATTTGCAGAAAATAGGTGCGGGTACTTGGATCGCATATCCGCCTCAGCTTCCCAAGTTTCACCCTCAACAGATTGGTTTCGCCACAACACCTTGACCAAGGAAACTTCTTTGTTCCTTAGTCTCCGGGCGCTGAAATCAAGAATCTCAACAGAAATCTCATCAAAAGAAGGATTTTCTTGAATGTCAGCACTCACAGAGGAATCCACTACGACAGCATCGCTAATATGCTTTCTAAGCATGGAGACATAGAATATTGGATGAGCAGAGGACAACTCGAAAGGCTACTTGACCTCATAAACTACCTTACCAACATGGCTAAGAATTTTGTAAGGACCAACTCTGCGCAGTTTTCAACCTTTCCCTATTCAATTTAACTTTTTCCATAGCCTCAAATACCGAATCAGGACTACTCATTGCCTCTTCACCCACCTCGAACCAACCTATGGGTGATCTACACTTCCTCCCATATAAGTCTTCAAACGGAGCCATGCCAATACTAGAGTGGAAACTGTTATTGTAAGCAAACTCTATCAACGGTAATTGATCATCCCAACTTCCCTTAAAGTCAAGTGCACAAGCTCTCAGCATATACTCTAAGGTCTGGATGGTCTGCTCAGCCTGACCATCGATCTGCAGATGAAAAGCAGAACTCAAAAGCACTTGGGTATCAAGACCCTTCTGAAAAGCTTTCCAAAATTGCGATGAGAATTGAGCACCCCTATCCAAAATGATAGACAAGGGAACTCCATACAATCTGACTAGCTCTCGGATATACAATCTAGCGTAATCCTCAGCAGTATATAAAGTATGAACAGGCAAGAAATGAGCAGACTTTGTCAACCTATCAACCACAACCCAAATGGAATCATGATGGCATCGGGAAGGAGGTAACCAATCACGAAGTCCATATTTATCTCTTCCCACTTCCAGGTGGGAATACTAAACTCTTGAATCATACTACCAGGTCTTTGGTGTTCAACCTTAACCTGTTGGCATGTTGCACACTTAGCTACAAACGCTGCTATATCTTTCTTCATACCACTCTACCAATAGATTTCCCTCAAGTCTCGGTACATCTTGGTGGCACTAGGATGAATAGAGTATCGCGCCCTGTGCGCTTCATCCATAATCCTCTGTCTTAGATCATCAATATTTAGGACACACAATTTACCCTGCAATCTCAACACACCATCTCTCTCTTGGGAGAAAATCTCTACTTTTTGGTCCTTGACTGACTCCTTTAGTCTGACCAAACTAGCATCTAAGTATTTCTTTTCCTTCACTTTCGAAGCCAAGGAGGATTCGAAACTACTCTGAAGCCCTATACTACCTTCAGTAGATTCAAACAACCTAACCCCCAATCTTGCCAAATGATGTAAATCACGAGCCAACTCTTTCTTACCTTCTACCACATGCGAAACACTACCCATGGACACTCTACTTAGGGCATCCGCCACAACATTGGCCTTGCCTGGATGGTACAACACTCATATCATAGTCCTTTAACAATTCTAACCATCGTCTCTGCCTAAGATTCAATTCTCTCTTGGTAAACACACACTACAGACTCTTATGATCAGTGAAAATATCAACATGGACACCATACAAATAGTGTCTCTAGATTTTCAAAGCAAACACAACAGCAGCCAATTCAAGGTCATGGATTGGGTAATTTTTCTCATGGGGTTTCAACTGTCTAGAAGTATAAGCTATCACCTTACCCTTCTTTATCAATACGTAACCCAACCTAACTCTCGAAGCATCACAGTACACCACAAAACCATCAACACCATTAGGCAAAGTCAAAACAAGGGCTAAAGTGAGTTGAGTCTTCAACTCCTGAAAACTCTTCTTATAAGATTCAGACCACAAGAACTTTACTTTCTTTTGGGTCAACCGAGTCATAGGAGATGTTATAGAGGAGAAACTATCAACAAAACGGCGATAATAGCTAGCTAAATCCAAGAAACTTTGGATATTAGTTGGAGAAATAGGTCTAGGCCAATTTCCTACAACTTTGGTCTTTTGGGGATCAACTCTAATAACCTTGGAAGAAATGATATGACCCAGAAAAGCAACTGACCTTAGCCAAAACTCACACTTACTAAACTTGGAAAACAACTTGTGATCTCTAAGTGTTTGCAAGATAGTTCGGAGATGATCAAAATGTTCATCCTCACTACGGGAGTACACTAGTATATCATCGATGAGCACTATGACAAACATATCCAGATATGGTCTGAACACTCGATTCATGAGGTCAATGAAAGCTGCTGGGGAATTAGTTAACCTGAAAGACAAAACAAAAAACTCAAAATGGCCATAATAAGTTCGAAAAGCGGTTTTTGGGATGTCACACTCCTTAACTTTGAGTTGATGATAGCCAGAACGAAGGTCTATCTTTGACAAACTTGCACCTTATAATTGGTCAAACAAATAATCTATTCTCAGAAGGGGGAACTTATTTTTGATGGTGATTTTATTCAGTTAGCGGTAATCAATGCACATACGTAAAGAGACATCTTTCTTTCTCACAAACAACACAGGAGCACCCCAAGGAGAAACATTGTGCCTTATGAAACCCTTATCTAGTAGATCTCTGAGTTGCTCTTTCAACTCGTTAACTTCTGCAGGGGTCATATAGTAAGGAGGAATAGAAATGGGCCAAGTATCAGGAAAAAGATCAATTTTGAACTCTATCTCTCTATTAGGAGGTATCCCTGGGAGATCATCTAGAAAAATATCAGAAACTCATTGACAACATTAACAGATTGGAGAATTGGAGTCTCAGACTTAATGTCTTTGACTCTAACCAAATGGTAAATACACCCTTTGGAAATAAGCTTTCTAGCTTTGAGGTAAGAGATAAAATGACTCTTGGGTGACACAGAATTCCCAAACTACTCAAACACGGATGCACTCGAAAACTGAAACTTGACCACTGGGGTTCGACAACCAATAGAGGGATAAGAAGAATATAGCCAGTCCATACCCAGAATCATATCAAAATCTACCATGTCTAACTTAATCGGATCAGCCAACAAGACTCTATGAAGAATGGTAACAGGATAATTTTTATACACTTTCTGGGCAATAATCAAATCACCCACTAAGGTAGAAACTAGGATAGGCTCAGGAATAATCTCAGGACTCATTTCAAAAATCACAGCAATCAAAGGTGTAACATATGAGAAACTGGATTCAGGATCCAAAAAAGCATACACATCAAATTGAAATATACGAAGCATACCAGTAACAACATTGGGAGAGTTCTCCTATTCCAAGCGAGACGATAAAGCATAAAATTTATTTTGGCACTGTCTGCCAGCATTGCTAGAAGAGGTACCCTGAGCTGGGGCTGGGCGAGTTGCTGGAACTGGAGCACTAACAGTCTGAGTCTGGGTCTGAGGGCGATAGTCATGATGCTTTTGTCCATTCTGTGGACAATCTCTAACATTGTGACCCATGTCACCACATCGGAAACAACCCCTCTTTTCACCTTAACACTCACCCGAATGAGCCCTACCACACTTAGGACACAGGAGATGATTTAGCTTATTGCCAGTACTATACTAGGACCTGGATGCATATGACCTTCTACCTTGCTCCTACCTATATCTAGGCACGAGAGCACCAGTAGATGAAGGTGCTGACATAGACGAACGATCCTGATACTGAGGGCGAATCCCTCCATGCGATCTAGTCTGACCCTGTCCGTGCTGCTCGGACCTAGCTCTCTTATTTCCTCTCATTCTTTCTTGCTCCTTAATCTTGTCTGCCTCAATTTGTTGGGCATGAGTCATCAGCCTAGAAAGATTTATCTCACTATTCAGCATAGTAGAGCTACACTCCTTAACCACATAACTAGACACTCCAGTCACAAACTTACTCATACTAGCCCGATTATCAACTACTAAGTCAGATGCATACTTAGCCAAATGATTAAACTTTAGACAGTACTCCCTAATAGTCATAGAGCCCTGTTGTAGGTTCATAACTCTTCCACCTTAGCCTCTCTCATCTACAAAGGGAAAAACTTATCCAGGAATGCATCTTGGAACTCTTGCCAAGTTTTAGGGACAGCTCCCTCACCTCTACCTTTCCTCCAAGCAACAACCCAGTCATAAGCAAGGTCTTTCAACCTATACGTAGACAACTCCAGACTATGTTCCTTAGATACATGCATCACCTGACTAATCTTCCGCACCTCTTCTAAAAACAACCATGGATCCTCATCAGACTTGGACCCATAGAATTCTAACAGATTCATCCGCATGAAGTCACAGATACTGCCGATAGCTGAATCACCTCCTTACTGCTGTGGAGTCTGGGACGGGTTGGCCTGAACATTTACAGTAACAGCTTGGGTCGGTGCCTGAAAGGCTGCCCAAAATTTAGCATGAAACACGTGTTCATTCAATGGGTCAGCAGGTTGAGGTTGCCAACCATCATTATTTCTTCTTGCTCGACGTGGAGGCATATTTCTAAAAGAGAAGAGCATGAATAAATAGAAGAGAGAGACACTTTAATCATGATAGAATTCTGAAAGAAAAAATCATATTTTTTCCTAAAACATCTTGTAGCTGCTTGCTCATAGATGTGGCGCGCTACACACCGACGATCAAGACTCTACTTAACGCGGCTTTTCTGACTCCATAGGACACCTTAAAACCTTAGGCTCTGATACTAAGTTTGTAACACCCCGGAAAATGGGTCTCGAAGCAACACATGTTGCTTGAGGCTACGACTAGCCCCAAGCTAACCCTTAGAGACATTTTGATTTAGTTCAGCCCAAATCAATGAGGTTTCTATAAATAAACCTCAAATATCAACAGAGTAAACATCATTCAAGAATAAAAGAATTTCAAAAAGACAACAAAACATGACTTATTAGTCAACTCCCAACATCTATACTAGTCTGACAATCCTCTAAGAAAATTAATAAAACCAGCGAGCCATTGAGACATGCCCCAACTGAATCTTACTCAGTTATCAAATGTAAAAACATCCGTGAAACCAACATCGGACATCACGTCCTCGGAACATGAGGACTCACCACAATAGAGAATATAGAATAGCATGCCTGAAGAATCACTGTCGAACCTGGAACTAAGCACCTGAACCTATATTCTGAGAAAATATATCCCACATCCGAAGATGTAGGTCAGTACCATGGAAAGGAACTGAGTATATGGGGGTGTATGCAGTTGTATAAACATCATCATCATAAATATTTATAAGAAATATGCAGGATGTATGAAAGACTCACATGGCCCGAAGAAAATCATCATAATTATGAGAGGATGAAATAAGTACAATAACACATGTGAGTCATCAAATAATTTGTCAATCACTTTCAGTTCATCAAGAATATCAATTCTCATAATATAAATATCATTTAAATCTTTCGAAAGAATAACTTTCAAATCACCTCACCATTCACCATAGACAAAAAGAAACACACACACACTAAGAGATTCTATAACCGACATAAACCATGTGAGCAACATAGAGTCCAACATACAACCCACGTTGGGGAGATCTATCCAATCATTGCAATCATAGTAGGACTATCGATATCAAATCCACACAAACTAGTGATCACTATATAAATCATCCTCAGGCTCACTCCTATGGGGGAACGTAGTTCTAGGGAAGTAAGGTCATTTTGTACCTCCCACTCGGTGCTAAATATTTCTCCCAGACTTACCTCAGATTATTTCAAAGACAATCCACAATAAAATAATTTCAGTAATATATAAATATACATCGGGAGGCATCATGCTTCCCATCTATCAAAATCAACCACGCTGTGGATTTCCTTCACACTTGAGTTTAAAATAACTCCATTAAGACCAAAAGGTCAAATAATTCAAAATACCTCAAATATTCAACATCAATGTTCTTATAACACACACTTTCTAAAAAAAACACAATTTCCAATAGGGATTCATGACCCAAATATCAAAATCATGATAAATATCGTTCAATATTTATGCTTTATATCTCCACACATGTAAATTCATCTTTCAAAATCATAAAAATCAAGATTTCATAATAATCCTCATAAGATATGGTTTTATGCTTCAAATTCTCAAAAATCAAATAAAAATCATGCCTTTGTAAAGAAAATTACTTTTGGTCACAAGAACAAAAGAGAGTTCTTGTTGAAAAATCCCACATACCTTGAATGATGAAATTTAGATCGATACTCATTTTTGAGATGTTAATCGTGCCTTTGAATGATGGTTTTGGAGTTCTTGAACTAGGAACTTGGAATCTTGAATAAATTTGTAGAATTAATAGTGAGCTTTGGAGGTTCTTGAAGTTTGATATAGGAGCTTAGGGTTTTCTTTTTGAGAGAATTTGATGAAATATAACATATAATGCTTTTAATAGGCTTTAAT